>NW_023592726.1:0-33267 GCF_014839805.1 Manduca sexta | reverse complement strand
GGTTGTAGCGTGCATTCAGTACAACTACGCCACCGAGGCAGTGAGATACAGTTGCGTACTACCAATAGCCACTGAACAGTACAAGTCTATAAGGGTTATTGAGTAGATAGAAATGTAAGAAAATTATTATTCCCGCTGTACAGCTGAGTTCAAAGAAAACTTTTACCATCTTATCCGCGACAGTAATGCACTTAAAGTTAGCAGTTGCTGGAAGTAACTTGGTCCGCGAAATATCATTATTAGTACCTTCATTCTAGGACGTTGCCAACTTTATAATCTGATTAACTTATACACTGAAGGTACCTTTTTAACTGACGAATTAATCGGTCTGATGGAAAACTCATTAATTTTACTATTATGATAAAGGTCACTAGTGAAAATACTTATAAATTATCACAGGTATCACTTTTTGTAAAGCTTATATTCATTCTTATACAAGCAAGTTTGCGAAGATGTTAGCATTTGACAGAAGTAAACACAGAAACCACTTTATTGATTTGATAGAATTTGTCACAAAGAATATAAACTAATTCTCAACGGGAATTTTATTCCAAGTAAGAGTTATGATGTGGATCTAACCAAGAGCGAACTGTAAGTATTGCATTGACGTATATTTTATTAACATGAACGTCCGTATAAACTATTTGTTCAAAATCTGGAGTTAGAATAAAAGTTCGCTGCAGCGCGAAAACACCAATCGTCGTGTAACCAAATTTTTAAACATGATGTGCTAAAGGGCTTTAAATAGAGTATAAGTAAAATGATAGTATGCACGCGCGCATTCTGTCGATCGCTGACAGTTATTTCAAACCACTGACAGTTATGTAAAATTAATATTGTCGTTAAGTTTTCTTAAATTTTCTAATTTTCCGCGCAATTTTTTGAATTTTTCTTTTATAAGAACCTTCTCCTAACAATAACAAACACAACAAAAAAAAATAGTGAAATCGGTCCAGCCGTTCACGCGTGATGGCGTGACCAAGGGAAATAGGGATTCACTTTTCTATATATAGATTTATTTACTGGAACAACAAATAATTTCAATTACTTGACTAATATTTTTTATTCACATCTAGGTTTGTACTTAGACTAGAGTTCTTATATTATGAGCGCCGCTGCGTACGTAACCACACGATTAAATATTGCATTCAGTTACGGATTTAATTCAGATCGACAACGATATTATGAACATCGATCCTATCTCTCATAATTAGTCTGGTCTCCCTGTTTTTTTCTCATTGACTACACCGTTTACCTTTTATAGGTCAGTATATCTTAGTAGGGTCGATATATATTATGCTAGTTGGTCTGTAGAAATATATTGATCAAACACATTAGATATATAATGTACTTGTGGATTTTGGGTGATCTAGGTGTGATTTTTTTTATCATTTTGCTGCCTTCATCCCACTGCAATTGAAATTATGGATGATGAGATTTTTGTATATGCTGTGGAATGATTTATATATTAGATAATTCGCTTGATTCAATATTTTTTTAATAACTAATGAGTATCTATGAATTGTCATAATATGGAACGCCAACAGGCTAAGCGGACCATAATCTACTTCCAATATAATATGTTATTCAAACTTTGTCTTCATCTATGAATATTATAAAACAAAGTCCCTTTTTCTGTCTATCTATATGTTATCGATTTTCACAAAATCTACTGAATGATTTTTTATAAAATTTGCTATGGAGATAGTTTAAGCCCTTGGGAAGGTTAAAGGCTATTTTGTATGAATATATAGTGGGACTTTTATCCCGGAAAACTCCTTCACGTGGGCGAAGCTGCGAACAAAAGCTAGTGTTTCTATATTTGCCGATACAGTTGTTAATATTCTAACAAGTTCACATGGACTTATTTAAAGCGTTAGAACAGTTCGCGTGACTGTAATGATGGCGTGATTAAGTTCATAACAACAATTTACGATAATTTTCACTCAAGTTAAAAACATGTTTCAACAACTAAACAAAGTGAATTGTTAAAACATTACGTGTGTACCTTAATTATGTCTCAAGTTTTTTTATAGATTGTGTACGGTAGAAACTTTGTCAATATACTGATATCTTACATGACTACGTTTATAATTGACTGAGTAGATAAATAGTTATTTAGCTAATCTACTTTAGATTATTCAAGAACCGATGGCGTAGTTGTAATGCATACTCGGTATGAGTACGACTACCGTGCTAAGGTCCTGGGTTCGAATCCCGAGTCGAGCCGAAAAATAAATTCGACTGATTTTTTTCATCTTAAAAATTACTCAGTCCCAGGTCGGAGTCAAGAATTTGGTGGTGTGATATCCTTGTGTCTAAGAAGCCATTGGTCCTGCGCCTAATCTCTCGCCTGTCATGTAGGATTGTCGTCTCACTGTACTTTGAAAGTAAAGGAACAGATACTGCGCTCTGTGTATTCCGCACACACTTGTGCACTATAATACCCTGCGTATTTGCTTGATCTCCGTTGAGATTATCGTCGTGTATGTAAATTTTTGAGCCTCATTAAACTTTGGAATACATACTTGTGTTTTTATTAGTATAATCCATGGAACAAAGTATCCAAGTCGATGATTAACATTTTTATTGCAAAATTCGATGAAATTTGTGCATACATAGATATCACACGCAAAAGTAATTCATTCTTCCGTTCCTACTTAATAGGTTATTTCAAGATTAAACAGCCTTCAAAATTTTAATTCGATCTTAACAACTATAAAAAATATAATGGGAATTATTTATTGTACGAAATATAATTGTTTATTTTATTAATACAATTTTTGCATTACTTATCGCTACATTGCATTCACAGTGTAATTACTAAACATAGCAGGAATATAAAAATAATTGAATTAGCAAGTTAAATGTTTTCTTTGAATTTTATCTGATGTATTAGAGAACGTGATGTTTTTGTGGATTGTCTTGTTAATAAAAAATGTATGCGTTACTCTCTAATCGAGACAAAAGGTCACGAGAATAACTAAAACAATATTTTATCCAACATCACTCCATATATCTCTGCCATATATTTATAATTCATGCATGTAAAGGTCGAGGGAGGAAAAATAGTTATCAAAAAATACGATTTTTCCAAATTGTGTGTTTTAACAAACTTTTATTGAATTGGTCCAAAATACACGGAATATTAGCAGCGAAATTTCGACCGTTAGAGTCAAAAACATTTTTTACTAGAATGATTTACTTCACGTGTTTATACCTCAATAAGCCATATTTTCATATTTTAGGAAATAATTCTACAAAAATAAACATGCAAAAAGATCAGCTTGTAACAAATAACTCCCAACTCATTTTTGACTCGGACAAAGACATATTGCTGGTTGAACGTTAAATCCTAGATTTATTAAATTAAATTATCTCTTTACTTACTCCCTAACATAATTTATTCATCCATAATGTTCCGTTCCCAAGAGTCAAAATGTAAAATAAAAAACGCACACAACGAAATGTTCGTTAAAGTTATAAGCTCGATATTCATTAACAAAGTTGGCGGAGTTAAATCCGAATGTTTTGAGCCAATAACATTACCATTCTGTGGATTTGATTGAATCCGCAAATAGTTTCCCATGGTTACAGGTTAGTGTTGTCAATTTTACGGTGCGATGATTTTCATCGATAGATTTACTATTTCATTTAAAAGAATTCTTAATCACCGATATTTCGAGTTATTGTTTAAATAAGTCAGGTATATTTTAAAGTACATAATTCGGATTTGCAATTGTGTTCAAGTTATTTATTAGTGATTTTGTTAAAGTAAAACCTGAGTACCGAGACATTACGTTTATTTAATATGTATTGTAATTAGTGTCTATGCTATTAGGATTTTTGTAAATAAAATTACTGGTCTTTATAAAAAGCATTAACGCAAAAAATGTGTACATAAATAACTGCCTTTGGTTTAATAAAATTTAAACAAAAATAAACATAGTCACTCCTTTGTCGCCTACCAGCCAGGTAAAGATGCAACCGGGATACCCAGCTTCTGCCATCTAAGTTCAGTCCCATAATGTGCTAGGCGGCGAGTCTATTGCCAGATCGGACAAAAATTCCAAACTCTGGTTTGATTACTGAGCAGTAAAAACTAAAAGTATATCCAACAGGAATGTCATATAGAGATTGACGAATCTGGTTCATCTACAAATAATTTTAGAATAACGTATTTTTATGTTATTATAAGAACTGGGTAGTAGTAGGTAATAAAACTATGGAATATTCGCGGTTTTAATGTTAATTTTACTTCTGACGTTTCTAAGACTATGAAATTTATTAATCCGAAAATTATTTTCTCCATAATAATTTTACAGAAAATCAAAGTCCATTTTTTACATGTAATAAAACTATCTGACCTATCAGAACTTAAAAAACCTACTGTACGCTAATTTTAAAAAACATACATCGTTATCGATGTTCTCTATCCAACACTATTAGAGGAAATGACATAGTGCGTGATATGCGGAAACGTATTTAATGAAATGAGGGGTGCGCGTTGTGGGGCCCGTACTACTGGGCCCTTATTCTGTATGATAGTGTAAACGCGTAACGCGGCCGTGTCATGTTATCTTCGAGAAATGTGCGTGGAATGGTATTCTGTAAGCCAAATTTCTATAGTCCTAAACATGATGCGTTGTGTTACGTGCTTGTTACGCACTGTTAAAATAACGTGCGGGATAGAGAATAAGGCCCCTGCAATCTATTGTATGATTACATACATATAAAACGTTCGAATTAAGACATTTGAAAGGAAACGAGACATTATCTGTGGCGTGAAGATAATAGTAGCGTCCGGTTAACTCTGCATGTTATGTTAATAGAAGTGTTAAAAATGTGTTGATAAGGTAATTAGTGCAAATTTGTAGGCAGTGTCAAAACTAGTACATCTACGACTTTGAAACGTAATCAACATATGGCAATAGAATATGAGTCTTTTGCACTATCATATAAATTCTAATGCCAGGTCTTTTATATTCGGAATGCAGAAAAACTTGATTTGCATCTTAAGTATACCGCTATTAAATTATTAAAGCGACTTATTAGATTGTCACAGGTTTGTCAGCATTCAATGACAGTTTCATGAGCATTCTTTCTATGTTCTGGTATAAACTTCATATAATATAACTTTTCTCAGCGCTCTGTATGCGTTAACCTTTTTCTCGATCAAAAGTCCCATAGTTTATATTATTATTTTGGCCTAAAGATTATTCTCTAGAGTTTCAGCAAAAAGAATGTAGGTTTAGGTTTCATTTTAAGTGATTTTGATTCTCTGTGTGCGAAAAAGTATAAATTGTTTTTAATTTGTATCAACATTTAAAGTAATTGATACGATTTATGAAGGAAATCGAACCGATAAGAATCATTATCACACGATTTAAATCGTCGGAATTATTTTTGTACTTTCTGGTTTTAGTTTTTATCGACCATCGTAAGATTATTACCGGATGCTACATACGCATACTTAGTATAACATAGTTTTATGAGATTAAAAAAACTCTCAAATAAGGTATAATTTATTACATTCGAAGTCTTGTGTGAATGAGGAAAAATTGGCTAGCACATTTTCACAAAAAAGTAATTTTAGTATAATTGCTCTCACGATTTCTATTAATATTACTGTATAATTACCCGCCATACCTAAGTTAATTTTAAAGCAATTGTATCAAACAGAAAGAATACGCCAGCGGGAAGCCAATTCCCGAAGCATATGGCAAAATCGGTTATCGACTATTGTATTCGACAACTAATACGCTTTATTAGCGAATATTGTAGCGTTTCGACTAAACAGCTCCAGGCAAACCTATAATTTAGGAGGGAGACGTTTGAGCTATTCGAAATATTTCGATCGAATCGATTTACATGTTGCGATTTGGACCAGTCGCAGATGTTTGACGCAGTTAATGTTATAGTAGTGATATTACTTGACATATTTATGTAAAAAAATGTGAACGCGGGTCATGTTTTGATAATTTCGTTTTTAAGTGGGAGAAATCATAAAGTAACTTAAGTTAGGAATTTCATAGTTAAAGAAATCCGTAGCAACTCCAATAATGTAGATTATCGTAGCGGCACTTGGTAAATCAGGTGATCTTCTTACACGTTTTAGGATTAGATGAATGTATGTAGAAATATATAAAAAAATAATAATACACAATTATAATATGATTTCATTTTAAAACGACCTAAAATATAAGATTGTTATATCATTGGTCACTAGAATTTTGTTATGAATTTATTCATTCTAGAACATTATGTCGCTTTCTTATTATCCTACTGCGTATCTAAATGAACTGTGCTATTTGTAATTTTGGTTCGGTAATTTACTACGTGATGTGGTTATTTCAATTTATTGTTAAACGTATAACGAACAATTACGTATAAGGTTATTGTGATTTCTTGTTAATTAGATATTTACGATTGCGTACATTGTACGTATAAATACTTACATATTGATGTCATACACTATATATACGAAGTTATACATACATTCTTCACCACCAGAGACTACTTGTATTTCACTTTTTTGCAGGATTTTTTCCATATAAAATTTTTATACTATTTATAATAAAAATAAACCTTATTTTGTATGCTAAGTAATTGCTAAGCTGCCTAAGTAGCACAACTGTAAACCTGCATGAATGCTCTTGTACATAACGGTACCCGTGCATTTCAAAATAAGGATGTCAGTTTGCGAAACACATTTTACCTATTACCCTGACCTCAATGCTTAATCAACAAAGTCTTCTGTTATTAAGCTCGTAAAATAAACATAGCCGTGAGAATCGCAAACACCCATAATGAATAAATGCCTCATAATTTCAATGCGATATAATGACCCGTTATGGTCGTTAATAAAATATAATTCATAAAAAAATATCATAAACGGTGGACTGTAACAAACTTTGTTTCCAGATAACGTAGACCTGTTGTTTGCATAACACAACATAGTCCTCGCGGAGCTTTATAAATTGGTGTATCCAGTCATAAATAATGGTACACCCCGAGTTTAAGATATCACACAACACACGCTCAACTAAATTCGTACAACCCTACGCTTGCTGATGTTAAGTTCATTGTCAACCGTAATGTACGCTAGACCCAACACTTACGTATAATGTTATTTATTGCGTCCCCGCATGTGTCTGTTAAAAAACACAAAGAAACTTTAGATGATTACATCTCTGGTTTAATTGTACACAGTGAACAACAAAACACGATTTGTAAAGTAACAGTTGCACTCGAATTCATTATAATAGACGTAACGTACGAAATAATGGCCACGTTTGCTGCGGCTTTGATTTTGTATAACGTTCGACTCAATTTGAATGATAAAAGTTGATAGAAACTCGAAGTATGTGAATAAATGAAGATATATTAATCTAGTTGGGGTTAAATTGTTATTAAAACTATGATTAATGGATGGTGTTAATGGAACGCAGATTAAGGAGCGGACTACACGCAACACCGTTCAAAATTAACGACGGTTATCCCGTGACATAAGTGTAAATTTATCTTAATCATTAACAAGTTAGTTTCGATCGTGAAACCATAACATGAACGGGTAATAACATGCATCAAGATGATTTAGTTATAGCTCTACTAACCCTGTGAAATAATGGAACGTCCATGAGGTAATATATTGATGAGAACAAAAAATTGATTGAAACTATAAAAGGAAACGATTAGACGGTGATTAATGAGGAGATTAAAGTGATTTTAAAGCAAGTTCATCCAAGGTTAGAAGTATCAACTAAATTGGATGACGTTGAGTCATAATTGCATTAAGTACTTCAACAACTAAAACATCGAAGCAATTACCAAGAAACATATGGAAAGCAACACATCGTTTAAATCCATATGTTTTGTAAACTCATTATTAGTCTACATAATTTCATTTAACGTTGAAGTTGAACCGCCTGCCGGTTTACAAATAAAATTATCCGCATTCACTGCCCCAGGTTCCAGACGATTTTCAATGGATAAACAAACTTATGGCGGCGCAAAGTAAACACGATCGTTTTTGCAGATTCGCGATCACGGAAGTTGTTGCGAATCAAAATTTTGCGCCGTCTGCGCTTTGACTTATTCCTGATATTTAAATCTGTTTGTTTTAAATTTTAACGACAACGTATTGATTGTCTGACAATGCTTAGTTTAAGTAGTATTTTCTTGCTTAAACGCCACAGCTTCATACAGGTTTTAATCTATAACAAATATATTTTGTATAAAACATCCTCTCATTCAAAGAATCCGAATTATGTTGAAACGGATTAAACATATTCAGAGTGCGGGACATAAATGGCTAGTCCGAAAGGAAGTAAACAATTTCTTCAATTATGGACACGAACTGGCGAAGAATGTGGCGCATTCTAATGCAAGGAATGTTTGAAAATCATTTCGAAGAGCAAGCGTGACGAATAAAATTTCGATAATAAAATTAGCATAATCAATATACCGACCCCATGCACCTCAATGTATACAGTCTCTGGCTCCATAACGATCTGTATCGAACTTTATTGGCAGCAAACCATACAAGTTTACGCGTAGTTTAATGCATACGGAATTGAAATTAAGCATTATTTCATGCAAACGACCGAGCGTAACGACAATTATTTTGATAATATCTATTGAGCTTGGACTAAGTTCAGAGTTCATTATTGGTCTTGTTTTTATTGTGTATTAGGTATTGTTGATAGATAATTATAGTTGATGGAGCCTTATTTTGGTATGTAACCTTTGCGTTGATGTAGATCTGTAGTTGGGAAATAGTTTTGCAAATTCCAACCTTATGATTATTTGTTACCAATGGTTAAGTCTTGTCAGAAACTATGTGGTTCTTTATTATACTTTAGACACATTTTAATAAAATATGAATGGATAATTTATTCTTGCTTTATGTAAAAGGAGCATTAATTAATTCCACAACGGCTTCTTGTATGTTATTCTTGGTTTAAAGGACCTGAGATTATCAGAAAATTAATTCTACTCTGCCTCTATTTCTCTTGCAGCTTATTGTATGGAATGAAAGTAAATACTGTCTAATTTTGAAACATATTTGAACGCACTTTCATGTGTAGAATCGCTATGTTATGAAGCCATTAAGTAAAAAAACAATTGCTTAGGTTATTTCGTACAAAATATAGTTGGCAATTTAGCAAGCGCAGTCGAATTTCATGTCAGCATATCGTCACGTTGCATCTGCATTGTTGGCTGAGAGAATGGACCTATAAAATAAATGAACGTACGTTTAATTATACTTAGTATGGAGAAAAAGAAAATATCTTTTGTTTTTGTATATTTTGTAGTTTGAATGCAACTAACGAGACTAGTTAATATGGCATTTTAGAAATAGTGTAGTCAGTTAAATATTTTTTGTTGTGCGAAGCTTTATTGATAGTGAGAATTTGATGTATTTTTTATTTTTTTTAAATAAATCTGTATTGTTCGTTTTATATCTGTATGCCAAACAGTGGCGGTTTTTCTACACTCACAGAGAATATAGATCTAATTTTAGTAATATTTATTAGAAAACAACGCTTGTTATATTCAATAATTATGCAATGTCTTTCTTATCAAAGTTCACGGATATGAACATCAAATCGTGGTTAAACTTCAATTTTTTTCCAATTTATGATACTTGCTTTGCATTTGAGACTTAAGGTATCCCAAGTTAAACCTGGACTGCTCTTATCAATTGAAGTCTCTCCTACGTCATTCGACGAGTGAGAATCATTATCAATAAGTGGACATACCATTTAGTTTCCTTGACTACCATTGTCGGTAACGTCTAGGCACAATGCTGTTGGTGCGAGCTGTCGCCGGCATATTGTGATTCAATTACGCTGCACTGAGCACCGGCTGACATTGTAACGGAAATTCATAGTGTTGGCTTGGTGCAATATATGGAAATTGAGGCAGGAACATTCTGTTTCGTTGTGGTCAATAGATTATTTAGTTGTATCCTGTCAAAAAATGTTATGGCTGTAAAGGCTCGGGAACTTGTATGAAAACAACGTTTATTCAGACATATTAATTTATAAGTTACATCACCCGAGTAACATACTATAGACAATTTTCTTTACAAATATTAACCGGCCCAATTTAGGTGATAATGGCTCACAGAAAACGATGTGAAGTAGCATCTTTGCTTTATATTTTTCATGGCCCGTCAGATTGCCAGGGACCCTGACATCTCAACATAATCCTTCGCAAATGCTCGTGACATACTGACTACAGTGTAGGTACATGGGCAATGTTAATCCACATACTTTGTCTACTACCTAATAAAAAACAATAGAAATAAAGATCCAACCGAAATAATTTTATGTTGGCATAGAAGAGAAGATATGCATATTAAAGCATATCTGCTTGTTACAGGAAGTATGAATTAGCTACTTGACGATGTAAATTGTCAAGAGTACGGGGAACGTAATAACTAGCAAAAGTTGTGGCAACAATACCGGATACAAATTCACAATTTTGTGATACAATTTACGAGGAAATAGAAAGTTATATGAGTAGAGAAGATGTAGGTGTAACATAACATTTACATATTATATATAAATAGGTTAAGTTAGGTTAAAGTAAGAGGACATAAAATTTAATTGATAGGTACTCTTCAATATAGGTAGGATATATATAAATGTAATGAATATATCTACATAATCTATAGGCATGCATTTGTTCATCCATCTATTAGAAACGGCTAAAAAAATTGTAAGAATCTTAGTGTCACCTATAAGTTCGAGAATTAACATTAATGAATTGCAAATATAAGTCTACTCGAACAGAGTTGATGCTATGATTAACTAGTTATTGAAAACATAATAGCATGATCACGATGCCTGAACTGATCTGAAAAACATTCATTCCAATTTATATTCGAAACTCTACAAACATGTAATATGCATCAATATACTAATAACATGCAGGGCCCGAGCCCAGACCGATTCCGGCTCATCGGACTGAATTCGTCACATACAATTGATGAAACACGATAAATACTACACCAGTGATTTTGGATATTCACAACTTGTCGGAGCTATTGTGTGAAATACAATGTAAATATTATGCGTGTTTTTACTTATTTGTTCTATTTATTATATTCGCTGTTACTATGTTTGTATTTTTTTAATTTTTATCTCATTTACTGGTTGGTCGCGCCTCCTACTACATGAAATCTCTTACCTATTGTAAAAGTGAAAATATTGTTATGGTTCAAGCTTACTGCTGACTTCATTAAAATCGATTAGTGATTTAACTATGAAAGCGTAACAGACGAATAGAGCTACTTTTATTTTTAATATTACTATCGATTTGTATGGACAGACATCTGCATAATTTATATCTCCATTGGAAAGATCTTTCAATCAATGATACTTCGGAGACAAAACAGGGGTATGTTGAATGTGAAAAGGTATGACGCATGTTTGTATCTACGATTGCTTCAAATACCATACAAGAGGCAGATTGAATGGCTTTACTCATATAGTGTGAATATATACAAATAGAGAGGTTGGTAATCGATTTGTCGCGAGACAATGGCGCTCAGCCGTTGCTTTAATAAAGCTTGATTTATTTAATCAGCTACTACTTTTATTAAGGATTTAATTGAATTTTAATTTATAGTTAAAATACAAGTCTGACTAAACATAGCAAAGGATAAATCTAAAATTGCTAAGAACATCGATACAAATTTATAGGTAGTTCATGACTAACAAATCTTTAGCAACTTCATTTTTGATGGGTAACATAAGTTCAAAATAATTCCTTCATAATCTGTATACGTATAAATGCGATGGTAAATCACGTTTGTAGACACCACAAATTCGAGTTAGCTGACCTAATAAATTTATTGTGCCATAACTAGCTGTATTACTGAGTTATGCGTTGGGAAGCCACGTTTCCATTGCCACACAGCAATAGATGTATGTGAAATAAACTTCTATCTCAGTTAAAGTTAATGGAGACATGTTTTCTTTTATGTTTTATTCATAACTTGATTTTTCTAGCTGGTTGCTTGGATATTGATGATATAGGAAATAGAACTGGAGACATTTTAGTACCTATATGAAGTAACTTTTGGTGTATGAACCGAGTACTAGAGATAAAATTATTTCTTAGAAAATGTTTTTGAATCTTTTATAAATAAATTTCGACGTTTTACTCTAACGAAATTAATGTTGACACGATCGTATATAAATCAGACAGTGATAAAATAATATTAAAATAAATATTTGATTATTGAAAAGAACACATTAATTCATACTGACGTATTCTGTCCATCGTTGGATCCGGGACGCAAACCCAAGGCAGAATTTTGATGAAGATTTATACGAAGTTAGTTAAATCACCTAAACACATTGTTCAAAACACCACGTTGAAGGATCGCTTCTATTTTCGTACCAAATAAATTCTGAGCGTTGACTCTGCAACTTTTCAGTGTAAAGTTTCCGAATACGCGTCGGAATGATATTTTCGTCTAACTAGCCGAAAGACCGTTTCTGTCCGTCAAAAAAGTTATTTCGTACAAGTTTTGTATTTCTGTAGAATTGAGTATGTTTTTAACTTAATAAATATGACGTAACGTTTGAGTTTTGTACAAACCTGTATGTGTTAGCATAACTTTTGGTGATTAAGTATATTTTATTTTCGTAAATTTGTTACAATTGTAACCATTTTTTAAATTAAATTTTGTAGAAGAATAAATATACAGAAACAAACATGAATAACTAAAGCCAATAACAAGCCTTCATATTTGAATTATAACATAATATGTACAGAGATTATTCATATATATGAATTACTCACAGAACAGCAGAAAATTAAAACATGATAAGCAAACGTCAACAAATTGCCGTCTCCTGCAAACCGGAACGTCGTCAAGGTAATATTTCGTGTAAATTTTTAATGACAAAGCCATCCTAACGCAAGATACATTAAGAGATAGACGTTTTAATTAACTGAGGAAAGAAACAGTATGAAACAAATTAGGAAGAGTGTAAATTCACGATGCAGACACGACTTACTATAAAAACGCTATCATCCATAAATAGGCTAGCAGTAAAGCGTAAAACAATTAAAGACTATGGAATAAAGTTCGTTTGTCTTGTGTGTTGTTTGTTTATGTATCATTGATCAAAACTGCACGTATCCAAGCTTCACAGACATCCATTATATACATACAATACATCAAGACACTGTGAACTCATTTTGCATAGAACGGACCGTCAAGAGATAAAAAATTTATGATTTTGTATAATTGTAAAATGGAGGTAAATATTGTAACGTTAACTTGTACATGACCAACACCTCAGTCCGCCCAGTGAGCTTGAAGACTGCGAAATCACCGAAACGTTGGAAGAAAATAATAATATAAATAACTACGATAAATGCATAAATAGTTTTATTTCAATGTCTCTCATTCGCGTAAATATAAGAAATTATTATACATTTTTATACGGGCACAAGTTTTGCCCACTGCACCTGATGGTAGGTGGAGTATGGTTCAATCGAATGTGGACTGACGAGAGATGCATTACCCCCGTAGTCGATACACGTGGGCCACTATGACGGGTTTTATCATCTTATTTACGGTGGTCGCTATCCGGCTGATGCAAAATATAGGGTCCTACCACCAGCAAAATATTCAACCATGCAAGTAAATGATTTATTTGAATGCGTAAAATGTAATACATTATTTAGATTGCGTCAATATTAACTCTACCACCAGTTCGGAAAGCAGTTCTCACCAGAGAAGAATGGGCAAGAAACTCTGGTGTTGCTCTTTTCAAAATTAGGTTAAGAAGGTAACACACACACACACACACCATCACGCATTTATCCCCGAAGGGTATGCAGAGGTGCAACCAGGGCACTCACTTTTCGCCGAGTGTGTTCCGTCCCAGGATGTGATAGGGGCGAACCTATGGCCATATCAGGCACAAATTCCAGATTCCGGGCTGATATTGAGCAGAAAAGCCCTTTTGCCCGACCAGGATTTGAACCCAAGACCTCAGAGCGCTGCCGTACAACGACGGCACTGAGGCAGTAAGGTAAAGACTACAGAGAAAATGCAAATAAATATGCTATTTTAAAACAATGAAACACATACCAACAAAGACACACCACATCGACACAACAAAAAAATAAATAATTGTGTGACTTGGCCCGCACATGTCATTGTTGTTTTAATTCAACGGAATCAAAGCACCCCAATCATTAAACAGGGCTCGTATAAATAAATAAATAGATATAGGGATGTAGACGAGGCGCAAAAAACTCCCAAACATAACAATCCGCTGGATGTGACACGATATAAAAGGCATCCCATTAGAATTGTCTAATAGTAATAACTTATCCCAGTTTATGTAAAATTTCGCAAAATAACTGTATTAAATGTTACGAGCGGGTGGAAAAAATAAATGGTCTGTATTTTGTGTTACGTAAAGTTGGGCGGGTTAAGTTTATGGGTCAGGCGATATGCGACTTTGTCACTTTGATACGCTTAGGGAATATTCATACTAAAACATATAATTGTATATTAAGTGTATATTGCAAAATATTACGGCAGTCCTGCAAGATGAGTCAATTTGAGAGGGTAATATTTAAATTACATAACAAAATGATTTCTTATGTTTATCGAAATAAAACTTGTTTTCGAATGTTTTATCGCGTTTTTTATTTCAATATTTTGCCAACGTTTCAAAGACTTTAATTTTGTATAATTGTAAAATGTAGGTAGATATGATAACGTTGACTTTTCGGACGACAAACATCTCACTCCGCCCCGCAATCATGAAAATGCAGTCTTACAAACGTCGAAAGAAAATTAAAATATATAAAACCACGCTAAAATCCGAAAACTAATTTTATTGCATAACAAAGTATATTAAAATCACCACGGTGCTAAATTAAACATAATGGTTGCAAAAAACTAAGCTATAGACTTGGGTATCAAAAAACTTCAGTATTGTGAGCAATAATGAGAACTTACTGCCGATACTTGGCAGTGAAACGTACTTGGGCGCCTTCCAGTAGCGTTATAAACGGGTAATGCCAAACATGTACTAGCTGGTTTTGTACTGGTCGCGTGAAAAAATGAGATTTTTTATATTCGCTTGTACTTTATGTCTATATGTCGCCAAATTTAATTTTATATGTGTACTTAAATTATATTATGTACATAGATTTATTAATGTACGCCGACAAGTATTAACTCGCTGCAGACTAATAAAACCAAAATGGTAATAATGCAGTTTCATCTAAATACAAAACAATTTTTTTATTAAACACTATCTTTTACATTAAAATACTTAAACACTGACGACACGTCAGTACACGCACACACGTAAACCGTGTTTAAATTTTATATTCTAGTGTGCGCGGAAACTTTTGATCCCCTGACATAAATCTCCATCAGAAAATAGGGAGGGACGTAACCGGCTTAAGCTTAACTGTGACTAGTGGGCCCCCAACTTTAAATATATTTGTAATAATGATAAAATATACTAGTTAATTTGGGACCTCTATTTATTTTGCAGTAAAAGGCCGTTTTGTCATAACAACTCGTGTGCCGGGAGCGTGTGCCGCAAATATTATTTCATATTTCGTAGATAAATAGATTTCGTATTGTGGGATGTGATAATCTTGTTTCGTTACTCGTAATCTGCTGGTATTATCAGATTTGGAAACAAATTTTGTGGGAATATGTAGTAGTCGTGACCTTAGGATCCTTCTAGATCTATATGAGTGTTAGTTTTTGTTGAAGAATTTGTTTGTTAGTTTGCACGCGCTAATCTCAGGAACAAGTCTTAATGTAATTTAGTGCTTAAGTATTCTTTATAATGATTGTGTTCTGTGTTATACCTTTTGTTAAATAATAAAAAAAACAAAAAAGAACTACTAAATTGATTAAGATTTCACTAAGGATTATTACTCATGATTATAATCTACTTTTTATCGTTCCTTGGAGGAGGTAGTAACAAAGCCAGCCAGCGCAGTTATAGCTATACTAGTAAGATAGGATTAGGTACACAATATGTAGGTATAATGTTTTTAGTTATAAAAATGTCACGAAGGCAAACATAGTTGCATTTATGACGGGTCACATATATGATGATAATTATAATAAAGAGTACTTTTATAACTACGAAATCTGCAGACATTTAGAGTTACATTTACAATTAAAAACTCAAAGCATAATGTAACTGTTCTTAGTAATTGGTATATGTATATGTTCTGAGTTATTTATATAATTAAGTAAAAAAGATGTGTTATTGACACGAGTGTTTATTTCAAAGTAACTAAGCAAACAACATCCTTCAAATATTTATAAAAATAGAACACATAAAAATAATAGCCAAAACAAAGGTTACAGTCTACAACCGTAATCAAAAAGCTTCGGGCTGGTACTTTAGAGGTAAGAGAAGAAAACATATAACTCTATTATAATAATTTTATTAATTAATTGCTAACTATAATTTTTTCGTATGGTATAGAATAGAATAGAATCAGTAGTTCCTGAGATTATCGATCAAACAAACAAACTCTCCAGCTTTATATAACAGTATAGATTGGTTGATATTAAAACATTAAATGAAAAGGAATCGCAATTCCGAGAAACATTTATTTATAACTAGCGACCCGCCTCGGCTTCGCACGGGTGCAATGTTGATACTAAATACACTACAGAAAAACTGTGAACGTTGAATATAAAAACATGGCGGCCCGCTCTGGCTTTGCACGGGTATAACATAACAAAATAACAGTATTTTTTATTTCTCCACTATTTAATGGATGTTATTATACATATAAACCTTCCTCTTGAACCACTCTATCTATTAAAACCGCATTAAAATCCGTTGCGTAGTTTTAAAGATTTAAGCATACAAAGGACATAGGGACAGAGAAAGCGACTTTGTTTTATACTATGTAGTGATTTTCCCTAAAAGTAAATACGAATGTTGACAATAAACTTCCACTTGACAATATTATATTGTGTAAAATAACGGAATCCTTCTCACGAGAATCAAAGAATATTGTTATAACTTCTAAGATATTATTTACCTCAAGAACTTCAATATAGGCTGCGTGCTGAAGGGGCTATACATCAAACAATGTCGAAGTAATTTAGAACCTAAATCCTTGCGAAGGTTTCTTTCTCTTTACTCTTTTTTTTAAAAGACTTGGGACTCTTTCTGGCTATAGGCGGCGACTGAAATGAAACATCTGAAAAATTTACTATTTGACATTTCGCTGGCTGAATATTACTAGGTATTCTTACATTTAATATGCAAATTGAATAATATTTATCACAAAACTATAAATATTTTTCAATGATAATTTCAATAAATCCGAAATATAAATAAAAGAGAAATTATGAGTTATTGCCATTTCTAATTTTTACTAATATGAAAATGTTAATCTCATGTTTGCAACATAAATAAAAATAACATATGACCTTGTAATAGTAAGTCAGCGATTTCAAAAGACGGTTGATAATATTATTCGATAAGGTTTAATAATATGCTTTGATTTACTTAACTAGTACGATTTTATTTAAAAACATTTTTTTGTGAATTTATACTCTAACGCCCGTATTCATAAACGTTTTTTTATCTAAGGATGGAGTAAAGTTGTGATAACAAGTCTGTTTCTTAGTTTAGTTTCTAGTTATTCAAATATTTTTGTCTTTGTTACGAACAGAACAACGTATGAATTTACGGCTTCGATGTTCTATTTTCAAATTATTTTATGCAAATTACGCAACGTCTTTTCTGTATTCGTTTAGGCATGAACCAAATGAGAATTTTATATGAGTTTATGTGACCAGTATTATCTGACGGAAAATCGGTGTGCACAGTTACGCCGTGATCATCTTCTTACAGCTGGTATAGATAAGATTGTAGATTGAGGAAGGTCTCAGAGACGACGTCATAAGTTAAAACTTTGATTAAAAAGTTTGTAAACAGGGGAAATTGTTATAACTGCCGGTGTGGGTTGGATTCTCTGCGATTACAATGAAGGAAAAGGTTTTATATATTTTTGTTCTACATTCTTATTAGTTTAGCTACATTATTATTTTATATCGATACGTTCAACTCAAGTAAATAAATCCCTATTCAAAGCATATTATAAAGAATATATTCAAATTGCAAATTTAAATTCAAGAATCAAATACTGAATACAATTCATACGTGTCATTTACCTCACACTCAGAATTCAATGCGTTTCAAGCCAATCTCTGTTCGGACTTCATTTCTTTCACTCCAACGATTCAGTGAAAACGTCTACAAGTGTTCAATTTGGAGACTCAATTCGGCTTTGTGACGTGTAAAATCTTATTTCGATGACGACATACATGATTATCTCGAGAAATATTTGGAAAAGGTGCCAATTAAAATCACACAGCTGAGAGCTTTATGAAAATTCATGTGGCGTTAGAAAATGTTAATTTGAGTGTTGTAAGATCATATATATGGAAGTATGTGAAGATAATTGGATGCTTGTTATGAGTAAAAACAAAATCGTGTTACGCGCCGCTATCCTAGCCGATGACATCGGGCGTTTCCCGGAGCATTCGCTGCGCGGGCAGGCTGGCAGAAGAGAAGATATGTCACGCGGCGACTATTCGATTATTACCTCTCTGGCTGGACGTTGTCAAAGAATGTCTAAAATTGTATTCTGTAATTATTTTGCTAATATAATGTTTACTGTAAAAAGAGCGTTTTACATTCAGAAGTGGGATTATACAAATGATAATTTGAAGTTACATTGAACTCGAATGTGAAGAGAACTATCGGAATAAATCAGTGATGAATCAGTGAATGCCAAAATTAAAATTACCAGATTCTCAGATTTTTAGTTACCATGGCAACGTCTACGTCTGTTGAAGTAAATATGTTGGGAATGCATATGGAATTGATGTCTGCACATTAGTACGATTCACGACATTCATAACAAAACTTCGTTATGCCGGCTGCTTGGCTCACTGGAGAGGGTGTTTTTAGGGTAAACTAAACTCATTGGAGACAGGAATGATTGGAGTCATGTGTAGTCAAATCGGTGGCGCAACACTTCAGGCTGACAATGCGAACGTGCGTAACTGTTTAATTTATTTAATCTGATCTGTCTGTGGCCGTGAGCCTTTTGATCATATTCTGTCTGTAGTCATGAGCATTCTGATTATATTTTGTCTGTAATCATGAGCATTCTGATCATATTCTGTCTGTAGCCATGAGCATTCTGATCATATTCTGTCTGTGACCATGAACATATTCTGTCATTCATTGTCTGTGATCATATTCTGTCTGTAGACATGAGCATTCTGATTTGTGTTGCTGGGCCCTATTTGTTTAAAATATAGGTACCCAATTCAGTTCTACTTTCTCAATATTTATTTTTGTGAATACCTTACGGTATTCACTTTGCAGGATGGCCGCTGTTACGCGCCGCTATCCTAGCCGATGACATCGGGCGTTTCCGGAAGTATTCGGCTGCGCGGGTAGGCTGGCAGAAGAGAAGATATGTCACGCGGCGACTATTCGATTATTACTCTCTGGCTGGACGTTGTCAAAAGAATGTCTAAAATTGTATTCTGTAATTATTTTGCTAATATAATGTTTACTGTAAAGAGCGTTTTACAATCGATTTATATCAAATTTGGCAACCATATATCCTAAATTTACATAAAAGCTTTTTATCACCAGAAATAGTGTGTACTTTTCACACTTGTTGGGACGCAAGAAACACCAATTTTGTCTTAGTTACGAAATAAGATACGAAGATAAGGTGAAATGGCGAATTTTGAAGTAGGCCTATGTCCAGCAGTGGACAAAGATATAGGCTGATGATGACATAATAAGTTTCTTATTAAGTACATAAAATACCTCGCTGTAGCTGTAAGGCCTATGGTACGAGTACCTCGCTGAGGGTCTGGATTCAAATCCTGGGTCAGGCCAAAAATAATTGTGATATGGTTTTCCATCTTCAAAATTACTCAGTCTCAGATTCGCGTTGTGATACCTTCGTGTCTCGTAAACCACGTAAAGTACTTATTCCTACGCCTGATCTCCATTCATGTCGGATTGTCGTCTCACCGGAATATGAGAGCGAAGTGATCAGAGAGTGTACCTGTGTACTGCGCACACACTTGTGTAATATACCTAATATCTCCTGCGTATCAATCAATCAATGAATCAAAAGCTACCTAACAGACCTCCGTTGAGATTGGCCGCCGTGCCCGAAATTCGGCTAAGATGGATTAATGTTTCTTATTAATAACCATATTTGAAGATTAGTTAGCCAGCCATCGAGTTTTCAGTTGCTAAGTTACCACTTTGACGCAATAAATTTATGGATGCAATATCCCCATATACTACTTAAAATTGCACCCATGTATGCCATTTCCCCATACGATAATTGCACCATAGACTGTCGATTGTTCCATAAAGATGACCAATGTGGTATGGTAATGTTACCATTAATATTCAGATGAAAACGAGCGACAATAATTGAATTAAAATCGTTAATGTGTAACAGTTTTGCGTTAATCATGTCAATGTGAAACGTACTTGCATCCGCCAAATGCTCTGTTATATTTTTAACCGACATCATAAAAAGGAGGTTCGAATTTGCGTGTTTGTATTGTATGTATTTTATTTATTTTGTACCTATAAATAGTGAATTGTTTAGATTTTTGTTATTTTATGTAGACGGTTATAAAATCTTGTATTGTTTGTGATACAAGTAGTTTGCATGTTTAATTCTAAATGTTAATGAAAGTGAATTTACAAGTTAATAAATGGAACATATAGTACAAAAACCACTTATACTTTAATCAGCTGAATACTAATTTCTGGTAAGGTGCCTTTCGTCAGGCGGTATAAGAAAAATAAACATAAAATTAACGGAAAACATTGAAAATTCATTTGCATAATTAATCATTAATATTATTGCATATAATTATTATATACTTTGAAATATTTTTAATAGTATTAGGTAATGAAATATATTTATAATCCAGTAAAAATACAATAAATATTATTTCAGTTAGTATTAAACACATTCAGTTTTACTTATAAATTTTGCAAAGCTAATGTGTTTGGTGCATTGTTTACCGCAATTTTGACACAAAGTATTGTCACGCGAACCCATCCATTATTACGATTCCCTTGTGGTATATTATTGAACTTAATGGCATCATTTACCGTATTTCAATTCCCAATAGGGACTGTGTGTCCCTGTTACGTCACAGCAATTTTTTATTCCTGTCCATTTGACAAATATAGGGGCCCATGAAGTAAGTAAAGGCGCAGTAACGCAACTGTAACATTGGCGTGCGTCGGTATAGGTGTTATACTAATATAGAGTAAATATAGTATATGGTATATGGTTTTATAGTATTTGCGTGATTTATAACATTCCGCTAGTATGTTACGCTAAAGTTATTTATTTATTGGGTTCTCTAACAGGCTTAACACTATGAGTACGATAATTAAAACATAATGACTTATAGCTATAATGTAAGCTCAAGTTATAATGCCATACATTTATATTTTCTAGTACCTAATTAAGATCCATCATTTTTTTTTAATATAAATTTTACCGTTCTTTTTACATAATATTTTCTACATGTAAGCTAGGGAATACATAATGTTAAAATAATATATTTAATTTTCATAATTCGTATTATATGGTTCAGATCCCCGGAATTTGTAATATAGTTAAAGTATAGCTTGTAAATTTTATAAACAGATTATGCTATAGTAGAAAATAATACAGTAGACATATATTTCACATGTTCCCCAGTACTGAAGTACACTACTGTTCCTACCTATACAATGTATTGTATGAAGAATACGTATGTAACTGTTGTAGACAGCAGGTCCATTTTAGTGGTGACCGTAAAATGATTTTTTCAATCATTCGATAAACTATGATTTATCGTTATTATTTACGGGTAGCACATCCCTAGAGATCCTAATATGTTTTGTTATTCTGCCAATTCATGCGTTTAGAATGATTTATGAAAAAAATAATTATAGATATGGGATCACATAAAATGTTATTAGGTAAATAGAAAAAATGGTTTCAAAGTTTGTTACATTATAATGATGAGAGTTGACATTTTATGCGTAGAGCTATTACTCACACATACACTCACACTCACGCCTTTTATTCCCTAGGGGGAGCAGCGAGGTGCAACTATTGCACCAATTTCGCCGTATACTAGCTGTCCCATGATGTGATAGGGACGAGTCGGGCTAACATGAACAGAAAAATCCATTCACTTTGCCCAACTTAGGATAAGAACACAGGACCTTAGATCATAAGACGCACCGCGCTCGCAATGTGATGTCACCGGGCAGGCAGGAGCTTTTTCTTCTGCTAACATTAAAACGGTAAGTATGATTTGTTTACGTATATTAAGGATCGGATCGGATGAACGGCTTTATTAAATGTCTTAATTTTCGATGTATTATAAAAATAAACAAATTTATTATCGATAAATGAGATTCGTCTAAAGAAAACATTAAGTTAAGTGATTGGCTACCAATATACATCGTTAATATGACCCTTGTGAGTAAGAAAATAAGTATCGCATTAAATTTGGGCATTTTTGTTGTTCAATCGCTGTATTAATCGGGTTAAGATCATTTATTTCTCGAGAATTCTATCTCACATATCCTGTATCAAGAAGCGACTAAAATCTATCTAACATCATGTGCCGTAGCCGTAATAAAACCTCATAAACGTAACAAAATTTATTCCACACAATAAAGTGTTAGTAATAAATAATATAAATTTTAATGCACACAACCGCCATTACACTTTATCGAGTGCATGATGTAATATTCACCACAGAAGTGTACATGAGGGTCGTAATTAAATAACAAAACGGGGCCCTGAATTTTTCAATGGACACATTAAAATTTTACGATACGTGGCAATTACCGTTAAATTGATGCAGTCTAGCGTTTAACTTGATAATGTATATGTATTGGTATAAAAGTATTGGAACAATATTTAACTTACTATTACTATTTGAACAACGCCGAAGTAGGAGTATACATTTCTTTCCACAGCTTAAGTTGTTCAATTCCCAATAACGTCTCATGTCAATAGATTACACGTGTGAAGCATCTTAATATTGCGTACTATAAAAGAAATATTGGAAATTCGACCTTCGTAGTTTTCATAATAAAGTAAAAAATAAAATATATTTTACGAGCAACGTAAGGATTTCGTAGAGAGAATGTTATAAAAACTAAAATTATGGTTTTAAAAATAGCGAATTGAAATCCCTTTGTCGATCGTTATGAAAAAGGTATTAAACGATTTCTATTATTTATCTATTCTTGATCCTTCGGCTCAAATAAAAATATTTTATCGCAGTTTAAAGTACAGATGATAAGTATGAAATTTATATTACAATAATAAATTTCATACAAGTAACATATAAATTTTGTAATATAAATTTAAATTAAATTAGTATTATTACAAATTATTCAACATGAAATGCTCTAAAATATCTAACCGAGTACATCAACTTTATCGTACCTATCAGATAAAAGAATAAATCACGAAAAAAAATATTTTTGAAGAAACAATTGGAAATACCAGACAGTTACCTCGGAACTCCTAAATTTGCGTGTACAAGCAAAACGCGTAACGGCAGGGTGACTCGGCCAAAATCGTATTTAAATTCACGATCCCGACACGAGATAAGCAAAATCATGAGTTAGGTTGGAAGGGTTATAGAATCCTGCGGCGTGCGGCACGCAGTAATTCCCATCTGGGGTGTCCATGCTCCAAGATATCTCGATCTTCAATGCAAAGCCTTTAAAGTCTTTAAAATGTTCGCAAATACGCAGCGGCTTATCGCATTCTACGAATTTGTTTGCTTGTTAAAGTGTGTGGGTGCTGTGATTTTACTGTTTATAGACGTGTTGAGTTATTCGATTAATCCACAAATATTAGACGAAGTTTACATAAAATTGGTTTGGATTGTTTTGACATATGATCATATTTGATTTGGAATTAGAGCCTCTAGCGTTAAAAGTAAACATTTAGTGTAACTTCTTTATTTTACTTCTACAACTTCTTTCTTTACTATTATTTTAATTATAATAAATAATTTCATAAATAATCTCAGCGATTACTTCAAATAAATCTGTACTTATAAACGACCTATTCCAAACGTAACCAGCAATAACTTACACAATTTTTTTAATTAAAAATTTTCAACCAGAAATTTATTTTTCCGTTTTATCCGGTGGGTCAACCGTAATTTAGGTACCCTAATCCTCAGCTCTACGGGGCACCAGTTCAAAGGGGTGAGCGAGGGAAAAATTAAGGGGTGATTAAAGATAAACAACGGCTAAAGAACGTGAGGCCCAGAATTTCTAGTGGAATAATTTGCAATTGTATAATTATCTTTAGCGGTAAATTTAACCAGTTTTATATCTTCCAGAGCTAAGACTGAGATTTATTGGCGTTCGTAAAATATTTTTAAATATCTTTCGGAATAGCTTCGACCCTGTGATTACAAGGAGCAAGGTTTTGTAAGCTCATTACAGTAAATTAAATTGACGGCATCTTGATGAATGTGATGGTGGAAGCTATTGTCTGTCTGGATGACAGCTGTGTTATGTTATTAACAGGTTAGTGTTCTTGAAATCCTAGGACAATGCTGGGTGGAGTAATAATTTGTATGTATGCTTAAAAAATACATACTTCTCTGCGGATTAGATGGTGATCCATATTGAGTTTCTCTATACATAGTATATTAATATCTATAAGTTCGTAGGGTCATCTGATAACTTTACTAGGTATATATTCTGTAAATAGATACATTTATTAGACTGTCCTGTTTTCTTATTGGAGCGGCGAAAACTAACAAGCTATATAATTAGCTCAAATTGCTTGACCGAATGATTGACCTAATCCAACAGGTTCACTCAAAACAACTCTTGACAATTATAGAACAAATAATAGATTCAGAGATAGCAATGATGTAATCCAAAGTCATTTCTGATCCAAACTAGTTAACAATGTCAATTTGGGTCATCTGCATATTGTTTAATTATTACATGTGCATGTCTTCGTTATGTTCTTGATTGTAAGTAATTGACGACTTTAAACTTGAGACGCTACAGAGAGTGTAATAAAATAGATATTAGGTACTTTTAGTCTTATAATCCTTTAACTTCCATAAAAAGGAACATGTTTTTGTAGTATAAAATAATAAATATGATTAGTCAGCACGTTGAGTGTTTGACAATTTATTGAGAATAATTATTATTATGGATAACTACTTTACTTTGTGTCCTGACTGTTTGATAATTAAAATTTTGAACAATCAATATAAAGATTGTTTTACTGACTTTATGTGGATTACATACACTAATAACGTGTCATAAATGTTTTCCCTACGTTATCACTGGACATACACATGCGAAACTAATAATGTTTAAATAGGCTTTTAAACGGTTCAAATCAAAATCTCAGTTATAGAAAGTAGTTAAGCTATTCTACGTTAGTCCAGCAACATCATCTCAACATTCATATTCTACTCACATATGAACAATGGATTTCTAGTTTTAAGGGCAGTAGTCACAAGGGACTCGGCCAGCTCTCGACCCTTTTCTTTTCGTGTAAAATTAATCCTCTTCCTCAAACAGCGAGATGCACGCCTTATCTTTGCGGGGTCAAAAGCGAGCCAGCGTCGCACTTTAGATTTCCCCTTAAAATTCTCTTTTTCCCATGCAAAATCTCAACACTACTCACGTTATTGCTGTTGAAACATCAGCATTCACTAGTCGGCTTTCATTCAACATTTCTCCGTTTTTCATTCGTAAAGGAATTGATTTGCTTCTCCATTGTTTTCGTTCAAAAGTTAAATGAATTACCACTCACAGGTTCAGTTGAGTTTGTTAGCTTAGTTTTACGCTGGGCGCTTTTATGGGAATTAACGGCGATTCTTTTGAGTGGACTATTGTGGCTCGGCTGTTGTGTTTATTTAAGGAAAATTGTAGTAGTTTTATGGAGTTGAATGATTGTTTTACAATTATGTGAATACTGCAATTTGTCTACGATTTTGCGCTCGTTAATAATTTTGTTGATTGACTTGGAATGGAGCAAGAGTCCAACTGTATATAATTTATTGACCTTAAATAACGTTTAGTTAGCACAAAGCAAGATTAGAAATACACGTCGGTATACATTTTATTTAAGATCAGATATATTGGGGAAGGGAACGAATAAAATTTATACTATCCTGGCTTATACATATGATTATTTACATATACTATTGGTAGCAGTATTCAAAATTTGTCCGTCGAATTTAATAATAAATATAACTCATGTTATACAATATAAATTAAATTCTGTATTCTTCTCTATATGAATTTTAATTGTGTTATATCTCAGACTCCTCCGTACATGGTTTTTTTCACTTTATTAAATATTGAAGATTACGAGTTGTCTCTGGTACTCATTGTTAGCAACATCCAAAATGAGTTCTGCGAAACACGTAATAAATGTTACTAAGAAATTCAATTTCATGAAAAATGAAATTATATCAACCTACAACAAACGAAATCAGAATATAAGATACATTGTCACAACATGGTGTTATTACCAAGACAGAAATAAAATACAAAGTCACAAATATTTTCGTAAATATCTTCTTGTGTACGTTTCATCAAGTATGTTCCTCCAGAGAATAAGCTCTATGAATATTTTTGAGGTATATTTGTGTCATGGCAACGCACGCGTCATGATATCTCGACGATACTTATCGGACAGAATATGATATGAATTTTATTACATGCGTGTTATGTCTGCGTTTATACATACCTGTATAGTATAGCATTTTGTATGTATCGAGACTACAAAAATATTTATATATTTAAGAAATTGTGCTGTAAGTTACTGTTTGTTTGTTATAAAAAATTTAAGTCGCTTACACCTATGTAGCTTTTATTAGTGGTTTCTTTCCGAAAGAAAAAGTAGTATATATATTTTTCGTTTTTACAAGTAAATAATAATATAATATCAGCCCTGTATTATATACTTGCCCACTGCTGAGCACGGGCCTCCTACTACTGAGAGGGATTAGGCCTTAGTCCACCACGCTGGCCTAGTGCGGATTGGTAGACTTCACACACCCTCAAAATTCCTATAGAGAACTTCTCAGATGTGCAGGTTTCCTCACGATGTTTTCCTTCACCGTTTAGTAAATATTAAATATTATATTAATATTATATTTAGTAAATATTAATCATGGTTAAAATCTGTTTTCATATAAAATAATCCAAAAATCTTTGCAAACTAAATAGCATATCTTTTATAACATAAAATAATAGTATTAAAAAGTAAACTACAGACTCACTTCTTATAAAATGCGTTACTAGTCAGATACCAAGATTGTAGTAAGGATCCTAAGATATTTTGTATTACCTCTCTTACCTCACAAGCATAATTCTTACGTTGGCCAATATCGCTGCGTTATTTCTATAAAGAAGTTGGATTATCGTTCCTCTCCCTCCGAGGTTTGTCTTTTGTTCTTGTTAGGGAGGATTTACCATTGCGTAAGGTGTTTTGAATAAACATTTCCTTACGTTTCTGTTTATGCAATACTTTAACATGATATTATTTTGATTCCGTATTTAATGCAAGATCTTGATTAGAAAAATAATTGATGGTGAAAACTGTTCATATATACATATACAATACAGTTATTAATTAATATTTGCGACGCAGTAATAAATTATTTTAACTAACTTTTCGCGATGATCCTGCTTATATTTTACCGGGATACAAAGTAGCCTATATTCTTCCTAGGGCTTTCATAGTTTGAATACCCAAACCACCTCCATACCAAATTTCATTGAAATCGGTTAGGTAGTTTTTGAATTAGTCGCGTTCAAACAGACTAATGCGACGTCGGGCTTTGTTCTATAATATACATGTTGACCCGACAGACGTTGTCCCGTCTTAACTATGAATTTGCACGCGCATTCTGTCAATCACTGACAGTTATTTCAAACAATTGACAGTTATATAAAATTTATATTTTCGTTAAGTTTTCTTAAACTTTCCTAATCTTCCGCGCAATGCTTTGAATTTTTTTCCATAAGAACCTTCTCCTGACAAAAACAAACACAAGAAAAAAAATATAGTGAAATCGGTCCAGCCGTTCACGCGTGATGGCGTGACCAAGGGAAGTAGGCATTCATTTTTATATATATAGATAGATTTTTTAAAACTTTTTAAAAATATATCTGATAAACGCAACAATTCCGTCATACATATTTATTGCGTAACGCCATAGGAAGCTCTTAAAAGGAATAAATTTTCCTCGTTTTTGCAACATTTTTTATTGAGGCTCCGCTCCTATAGATCTTAGCGTGAGATTATATAGCCTTCTTTGAGAACTGGCCTATCCAACACTTAAAATAAGTTTTATTTCGAACGAGTGGGTGGTTCCTGAGTTTAGCGCGTCAAACCAACGAACAAACTCTTTGGATTTATATATGTATATACCTATAATAGTATAGATATAGAATTATAGATTATTATTATACACACACACACATAACATCACGCATTTATCCCCGAAGGTCTGCAGATGCGCAACCAGGGCACCCACTTTTCGCCAAGTGTGTTCTGTACCATGATGTGATAGGGGGCGATCCTATCGTCATATCGGGCTTAAAATCCAGACTCCGATGATACTTAGCAAAACCCAAATATAATTTTGTCCGACCCAGGATTCGAACCCAGGACCTCAGAGCGCTGTCGTACCGCGCATGCAGTACAACTACGACAATAAAGCAGTCAGACATTATTATTAATATTTTTTTTTCTTTATCCAAAATAACACAATCTACACGAGTTTTCACTTTCATACAATTTGTTAGATTACTGTTTATTTCGGAAACATCAGTTAAAAATCACTTATTCTCAAAAGAACATAATCAGGTTTAGTTCAATGCATACCACATAAGCGTCAGTGTAAAACAGAAGCAATCAACAAGGCGCACAATCTCATTAATTGCAATCGCAGTGGTCGGCCACGTTTCATTTTTCACAAAGATCCTTTGTGTGGACGCTACATGAATGCCAAATGTTGAAGCCAATCATCAATCATTTTCAAATAAAACAACTTTAAGATTAATAATAATTAGAATAGTATTTCGACTACATTTCGCAACACACTTTCTTCAAGACAAGTGTAACCATCCATTACAGTAACGAGTTTGTAACTCATTTAGATTCGAATATGAGCCATGTCCGGTCAAATTTATATAGAAAAAAATGATTTTTTGATTGGACCTGCTATAATGGACTTTGTAAGTAGATGGGATTTATAAAGAGCTGTTGATATTCTTAACGTCGATGATTTACATGTGACTGTAATAAATAAGTTGTAGTTATTAATTTGTTTATATTGTTTTATTCAATTATACAACAAATACTTTTTATTCTGTATATTTTCTTTGGTTGTAAATTTGTTCGTGAACTTAAGTTAACAGGTAATCATACTGAAATCACGAATAAATTAAGTGACATTAAATTTATGTGTTGATATTGGATATCTCACAAGTTTTAAGTAATAATCCATTGAGAGCTTAAATATGGTCTAAATGTGACTCGTTTTTCGAAAATATATTATTGTTTAAAGAAGCGATACCGAAAGATTTTTATGCACTATAAAAAATCTTTAAAATTACCACCTATGATAACTAATCATTTTTTGTGTTAAATCGCATAGTGATTCAAGAAATCGCGAGAAAATTTTATTAAAAATATAATACTTTGTTGGATTGTATTGTTGGATTGTAACATCTCTATAGCTATATTAACGGCGGTTAGGTCAGTCCGAGCGAGCCGACCCAGTCACTGGGTACCCAAATGTTATTGACCCTGCCCTATTGTTACCGACATATGGTAACCGAAATTTACTGAACCCTTAGAATTAGCGATAATCTAAATTTAATCATATTCGGCAGAATGAGCATAAAAACTTCGCGTGAAAGTTTGTGTTTAACTTGTTATTTTCTTGTTTCGCGTTTTGGATGTTGGCGGCAGGTGCATTGGTGTCGTCCATAGTGTGTGAAAATGACTGATGTGATTAATCTTCGTATTTTGAGGAAAAAATTACGGAAAATAAAATGTTATTATTTTTAAATCGATAGTTGTCTTCACATTATAGATTGACTTACTCAATTTTAAATCTATACATATACTACAAATACGAACGTTTGCATGTTTATAAAACAAACGGAACCCTGAAAAACATTACGCGCGAAGTTGCGACCAAAGTTATTATTTTATTATTTTTAAATCGCTTTAGTTGTCTTCACATTATAGAGTTTGACTTACATAATCAATTTTTTAAATCTATACAAATTTTACAGAAATATCCATGATTAATTATTTTTACATTTTTCAACTGCGAAAAACAAAACGTGACGTGAAAAAACATTAATACGTTTAGTTACGAGTTGCGACAAAAGTATGAATGAAGTATCACTTAAGAAATAACATTTTTAAGAGTACAGTAATTTTGTAAACATCAAATAAGTCAAGTAAATTATTTTATTAAAGTAGAATATACTCTTAAGATCATAAATCACAAAAATATTCCGCTTTAATATTGTGATGGAACAACTATAAATTGACAAAACGAATAATAAGACTTGTCCTCAAAACTGCAACAAACAACGAGCGGCATATGGTAAACACTTTTACCCCATTTGGACGATAATCGTCGAATTAAAGAAAAAGATCACAGGATAGACAAGGGTGGACGTGATAAAACATATCTTCTAACACGTAATTACATAATTGCACGCCCTTGCCGCCGCGCTGGCGCGCTCCACACACAAATGGGTTAACAAAAATAAATAAAATCTTTGTGTGGATGCACTTTTGTATTTATTTTGAAACTAATTTTGAAATTTCAAATAAACTTGAGTGAAGTTAAAAATTACACGTCAAAACTATTCCTCAGTTTGGATAATAAAGTGAGTTTAAATGATGAGGTTGTATGGGCTAAAATCCTTTGCCTTCCCAATAAAAAGGGAAAATAAAAAAAACAATATTTAAATGTATCCTCATGAAGGATATTCTAATGTTTTGGAAATAAATAATGTTAAATGAAGGAAGATATAAATATACAACACGTATGTAAATGCATAATATTAAAGAACAATCTATTCCAGTTTTGGTCAAAAATATCACTGTCAATTTAAATACAAAGTTATGTTTAGTATTATTGTTTACATTCAATACATATGTTTTGTCGTCAGTTCTTTTTCACGTAGAATATTTTTATCAAGAGGTATAGTTTTTGAATTTCAATGTACTTTAACATCAGACTACATTTTAAGTCGGTATTATTCCTGAGAAATATTTTTTTTTTAAATAAATGGCGCTGGTCTCATACAGATGGCGCTGTACACCGTTACAGTGATTAAGAGATTTTTGTAGCAGAATGGCATCTCACGCGTCGATGCCGCGGGCGTACTCGTAGTTAAGAACTTTGATATTGTATTGATTTCTATGTAAATAATCTATCTATGTAAATAATGTGATTTAAAATCATATTATTTCCCATGGGAACAAATTACCGGGATAAAAACTAGCCTATATGTGAATCCAAAACACGGTCTATTAAATTTAGAAATATACTACAAATCCAGCTATTTCTACGTTAACTTCTAACAATCATCTAAACATTTTCCCAAGCATTTGTATTTATAATATTAGTTGGATTACATATTGCATAGTATTTTGGGACGCAGTAATTTAATTTTGAAACTTTAATACAAACAATAAGTAACCGCTTATTTGGTAAGAAATATCAGTTAATCCCCGTTAACTTTCTTCATTTCAACATAAAACCACATCAAACCATAAGATTTGCATTAACCTTATTCCAAAGATTAATATTATCTAAAACATTTTGAAGCACCGTCATATCTCCATTATTTCCCAACCGAACCGTAAAGATAGAGAATGGCCCCAAAACAAGTTTAATAAGAATGTGGAAGTAAAATATTTTCTGTACCGGAATTGTTAACTGTGGTCGGTTGGACAGGATCGACTGACAATTCCCTTTTAATTTAAAGCCTGCACAACAATCGAGCTAACAAGACGCCGCCTAATTATAGCTTCGAAAGAACAAACAAGCTCCGAAGGCGATTTTGAATTGTTATAACACCATATGTTATTGTGTACGGATCTTGTTTAGTTGATTTAGGCGGAGATTTACGATATACTAAATTACAATGTTGATATCCTGCTTGATTACTGTTCTATTAAAACGTGTAGTCATAAAATATATGTGTGATTAGATCAATTTATATAATATAAAGATGACGTCCAAATTTATTTTTTACAATATTTTTAAATTATACGAATTTTATAATTTGTATTTATTTGTTACATAGCTTTTAGTCATTCGTGAAATATTTTTTCTTATGTTTACGCGAATGTTAGACATCGAGATAAATTTTAAAAATATCGAATTTTTATTTTATATCATAATTTTTTTCCCAACGTTTCGAAGACTTTGAAGCCTTCATTGTCACGGGGCGTCAATAGTATTTCGATGTATTAATGACATGTTATTAAATATCGCTCACGGTCTATATTGCCATGAATCTAACAAAACATAATATACAATTTAATACAAATACAATTTAATATCGATTAAACATCAGTTTTAATAAAGACATAGATATTCAGTTCTTGTCCTCATAGCTCAAAAAACGACCTTTGAAGTCGCCTAGGAAGCATAATACCAAAGGGCGTTAACACCTATTTCTATGTTAAGCTCATCTTCAGAGAAACCCTTTACATAGCAGAATACATCAACTATTACAAACTTCACGGAATAATTATTATACCGAGGTATGGTCTTAGATTTTGAATTTATTATAAAGTTTCCAACTAAAACTATTGATAATATTTGACTTCAAGGGTGTGATACGCAAATTAATGCTTGCATGTATTAAGATATCATTTTAAAAAACGATACTGTTGATAAGTTACTGATTAGTGATGTTGATGGTTATTAAGTAATATATTTATTAATTGAAATGAGGATTTTAATTAGTATATATTTTTTTTTCGAAACTTCTATTTTTATCAGTGTTAAAAAATCTCGTATAAAAATCTAAAGTTTATAGTGCCTTTCGTTAGTATGTAGATAAATTGTTTATTTTACTTACAATAAAT
>NW_023592725.1:0-14088 GCF_014839805.1 Manduca sexta | reverse complement strand
AGGTATAACGGAATACTAAATGCACCACAGCAGTTATATTTAATGCAATTGTGTCGCCTTATGGTTCAGACAGCCTGGGATAATTGTATCGACCAGCGAGAGGACCCTATTCTGCCTACCTTTAGGACCAATTTGCTGTGCCTGCCTACCTTTAGGACCAATTTGCTGTGCCTGCCTACCTTTAGGAATAATTTGCTGTGCCTAAGTAAAATTGAGGTCACTAAATAATATAGATTTTGACTTAGCAACTTAGGGCCAGCAATGGGAACCTGGGTGCTACAGGCAAAAACATCAGCGGCATTTTTTTACGTCAGAAGAAATGCTGGGCATGTTACCTTTGACTGCATCAAGTTATATAGTTTTTTGTCGTCATCCTTGGCCCAGACGCCTATTCTGGTATCTGAAACCTGTTGGGGTACTGAAATGCCCCTGTTTAGCAACTGCAGGAGCCTGGAGGAAAGTAAAGAGAGGCTATCTGGGGAAGGAAAGTGTGGGGGAAATAAAACGAACCTTCTTAAGATGAGTGGAAGGGAGAAGACTATGAAATGTCCGCGCGGTCTCATAGGCCACAATGTGTAGTTACAACCATGAGGTATACACACTGGACTGTGTGGCTAGGGCTGCGACAAATGAAGCTCCGTACATCAGCGTGTATTCGGTATGAAGACTGAGCGCGAATTACCAGGAGAAGCGGGAGGGGTAGGATTATTGTGTAAAAATCACACAATATTTTTATTTAAACCAACCTTCGCGATATAATACTGGCAGGTTTTCCTCTATATTTTTTTGTTTTCATTTATTCATTTATTAGGTCATGCATAATGTTAGTTGTCTAACCAGGTAATCAGCTCACACGTTGCTATGTCATCCATATCGTGGTAACGAAGCGGTGTGAAAATGTTTACCTTTGCTATTATTATAAATCTAATTTGTTTGTTTGAACGCGCTAATCTCAAGAACTACTGAGCAGATTTTATTCTTTTAATCACTAATAGGTAGCTACATTACCCCGAGTGTTATGTTTATATATGGGTTTTATCCTGGGAACATATTTATCCAGGAAAACCTTTTAACGCGAGGAGCCGCAAAAACTAGTTTTATATAAAGAAAAGGCAAGTAAGTATGATACCACTATTTTGGATACTTTTTTTGATAGAGCCGTACTATCATTATCAGCAGTAGCTTCAAAATCATCATTATTATCATCATCTGCAGTATGTCTCTCTTCAGTCGGCTCCTCATTACTGAGGATTCTGATCCCGTCCAAGGTCATTCAGCAGTCTCTCCACGAGGCACTTCTTCGGCTAGGTGCACCGCTATGCTCATTGGCATGTTGAGGGTTGGCACACACACACAAATATCACGCCTTTACACCCGAAGGATTTGACAGGTGCCTGCACATACGGGGGCGGCCCGGGTATTTTGTACTTATTTTCCACTTTTCAAATATACGTCCAACGCTGGGCCTGATATGGGATCTCCATTATAGAATTAGTGCCCCTCTGTTACCACGCTGTAAGTACATATCCAACATGGATAAGGTCACATTGATTACATATTTATCTTAAGGCCCTTCCCGAGCAAACGGCCTTAAGTATTCTTTCCATACATTTACATGAGTTATAGGCGGGAACATGTAAAGATTTACAAATAATTTAAAAATAAAAAGAAATTAGGTCTATTATAATTATTTGAACTAGCAAACTATTTGTTTTTTAATTGTTTAATAGTGTTGGTTGCAAATTAAAATGATATTGTATACTTTAAGAGGATATGCATAGGAGCTACAATTTTAGTGGGTATATCATTATTAAATTAATCAAACAATATCCGCATTTTTTAAAAAATAATAGCCAAAGTAAAGATAACATATTGTAGAAATACTAGGTAATTTTTATATTCGCTAAAAATTTCGAAAAGATAGCTTCTAAAAATACGGCTAGCGTGCCATTTTGCTGACGTTAACGCATTATTCCATGATCTATCATGCTGGATTGTCTTAACAAAGTATTGCCGATAGGTTTCGTACGATCACTGAGATTACCGAAGGCTCAAAGATTTCGCTTCATTTCCTTAATGCCGTTCCCTTTAGTTGTCTGTATGTCTTACTGGTGGTACGTCTCTTATATGTGAAAGTCTGCCTGGGTAAGCAACACCGCAATATTTACTTCTGACGCTAAGCAGCAGTGTGTAGTCACTGTTGTGTTCCGGTTTGAAGGCCATTGTAGCCAGTGTAACTACTACATATAATAAGACTTAACATCTCATGTCTCAGGACGGCGAGCACAGTGGAATACTAAATAACACTTTGTAATTTAAGGTTTTTGATGGTGGTTCTTCTGTTTATGGGCGGTCGTATCGCTTACTATCAGGCGAACGGCACGCTGGTCTCATCATTCAAAGAAATAAACAAAAAAAGAAAATGTTTTGTATGAGTGATGCTGAGAACTTAAAAACAAATATACTTAAAAAAAATTAGCTAATGAGTCATTTTGTTCGAAAATTTTAATTCACCAAATACTTTTTGAATGTTAAGTATAATAATACCAACCCCGTGTTTGTTTTTATTTTTTTACACAAAAATACAATAATTAAACAACAATAGCTTCAATCAAATCACAGAGGTTTATACCTAAAGCTAATAAGAGTTTACAACAGTAACGATATGTACGTTTGTATATTATAGGTGCTTAGTATAATATACAAAAACTGTAATAATTACTTCCTAATGACCTACTAATGATAATAGTATATTATACTACTAATCATTTAGTAGTATAATATACTACTAAATCCTCTTCTACTAAGAGAGTTTAGACCTTCTCTAAATTGCATGTCGCGGGTTGCCACACACAGACATTTTGAATATCAATAATGAATACACGCAGCGCATTTTAAATTCTAAATAAATTGAATGGAATTAATTATTCGTTTAATTAATGTTATCTTACTGATACTATAATTGCGAAAGTTTGTGAAGATGTTTGAATGTTTGTCAGAAATAAACGCAGATATTACTCAACGGATTTGGATGAAATTTCGTGCACAATAAGATTATGTTCTGGACTAACATTTACTATATATTTTTTATTGTTTTGAACGGGGTATAATGATAGCAGTCCCATAGACTCCCCATCAAACGGCCTTGGGCATTCCATACATTTTGATGCATGAATTATAGGGAATTTAGTAATTTTAGCATATTTACTAAAAATTTATCTAAAAATAAATATTAGGCATTAAAATTAAACTATTGTTCGGATTTTATCGCGGTTTTAATATTTTAGTTTTCTCCCGTTTCGAAGACTTGCAGCCTTCGTGGTCACGGGAGAACAAACATAATCATTGTAAATATTAGGTTTTTCTTTGAAAATTTTATTATACTAAAAATGATTTTTATTAAATTGTCTGCTTAACAGTGTTGGTTAGAAAATAGAGTAATGTGTACTTTAGAAGGAAATGCATGGAATTAACAACTTTAGTGGCATTTTTATTGTGATATAAATGACACGATCCACGATATAAAAAAATAACTATCAAAGTTAAGATATATTATAGTAATATGATGTTTTATTTGTTTTATGTTTTATAAATTTCCAGCAGCTTCTATATCCGCTCGCGGTTTTGCTTGGGGAGAACTTGAAGGATAACATCGACTTTCATGTGGACGGAGCCGCGAACACAAAAAACGTAAATCAATCAAATATTTTTAACCGAGTTCAAAAAAGGAGGTTCTCAATTCGACTGTATTTTTTTTAAGTTTTGTTTTAAGCAACATAAGTACATGAACAAATTTACGATAACTAAAATTTTTAATTAGTCACCAACTCCTAAATTGGTAACCAGTGTATGTATATGTAATGTTTAAATATTTTTTGTTTTTTTGTGATTTTTGGACGCGGTATTCGTCAAAAAGTTTTTTATTTATATGAAGAGGAGCTCTGATGTTAATTATAATAGATGTAAATATAATGTATGACATATTTTTTTAAAGGTTATCTAGCTTCATACTGTGCATCTTTAGAATGTATTGCTTTTCCTAGAATTCTGTCAGACCGAATCAAGGTGCCGCCGCGTCAGTTTATTATTAAGCGTAAAATTTTCAAAATGATTTGGGTTATATTTTTAATAAATTTTGCGTTAGTCAATGGGGTTTTATCGAGTGATTTATACGAATTAGATTTGATCCATTTCAATGATTTTCATGCGAGGTGAGTTTATTTTTAGTAGATTTTTGGATCAGGTGATAGATTCGAAATTAATTTCAGACCAAATAAATAGAATGCAAATGAACAAAATTTATTCTTACCGGAATTACCAGGTATTATTTCTGGTATTTTTAATTTGTTTATTTTTGAAGTTATACTTCATTTGGCGTGTTAAAAAATTATGAGAGTAAATTTTGAAATGCGCGCACAAACCGTCACGAAAAACCTACACTATGAAATTAACTAGTCATTAGTTAAATTATTGCATTATTATTTAATATGTAATAAGTGTACAAATAAATTAATAACAAATACAAATTATCATTAAAGTACGAAAAAAAATATTTTATGATATTTAAATAAAATTTATTTAATTTTTCTTTCAATGTATTAAATAACTTTTTTTTTAATTATAAGTGTCTTTTCTTTATATACATAGAATAACGCGAAGGCAAAAATTTTTTAGAAAGATTTTTTCTTGTTATTCCAAAGAAGTTCTTACGTGCGTACATAAGTATACACACAGTTTTTTATTATATAATGTAAATAACGTTTATCTAATTGATAAATCGGTTTTACTAAATTTTGTGAGTTCGATTGTCTAGCAGGAAGTAAAACTGCCGCCGTAGAGGTCACAGGTTTGATCTCAAACTCAGAATACTATTTTTTTTGTATACTCGAGTGCGGTAACCTATTCGATTTGATAGTATAAATCATCGCCTATAAACATTAACAAAAACAAATCATTGGAAAATTAGAAAATATACTTTTACATTATAAATCTTCAAAACGGAGCGGAACCCTTGAGAAACAATGGTTTCATGTTTATTAATATTCATAATAGGTTATATAAGTAATAAATTAGTTCAATGATTTACTAAAATTGGGATTCAGTGAATGCTAAGGCTACTTCAAGATTAAGGAAATTTTATGATTTTTTTATCTTATTTACTTATAATATATTTAGTATGTTATTATAAGCCTGCGTTGACGCAAAAAGCAAGCAAATATTACACCGTTTTTATTCTATCCAAACTGGCCTAGTTAGGTTAGGTTAGGTTAGAATTAATTTTACTATTAATGCAGTCAAACTTCTCAGGTTTGAAGAAACCTCCAAAGAATCTCCAATTTGTCACACGAACGATACACTATGTCTCGGCGGATTCCCTCGTCTTTACCACGTAATTACCCAACTGAAGAGAGAGAAACCTGATGCACTACTCCTGAATGCAGGAGACAGCTTCCAGGGCACCTACTGGTACACATTCTTTAAATGGAATGTCCTGCAGGAGTTCATGAATTTGTTGCCTCACGATGCTCATGTAAGTCCTTAAATATATAATTTTACTTGGAATTCTATTTTCATTCTGGTACGGCATATTAGTATATAAGTTGAGTAACTTGGTGGAGTAAATGGGATAAATAGAGATGTGTTTGTGATTTTTACGTAAGTGGATAGACTGAATGGTTATTTAAAAAAGGAATGAAGTTTTAGAGTAATATTTATCAATCGGATATAGCATGCGAATTAATTTGAATTCAAATCTGTTGTCCGTAGACCTCATTCTTTGCATACCTTTTTACCCCATCTTATGTATAGTACGATACAGTTGAAGATAATTTTAACATGGTCTCTACGAGTATATTATATTGCCTATGAAGGACATATATACAACGGTTGCTACAATTATGCCGGCTCACGTAATTGGATGGATTGGCTTCATATTTTATGCGACTTAGGCACGTTTTCATCAGGTTTTAAATCAAAAATAAACCGGTGATGTAACATAAATTGATTGCTATTGGCAATAAATTTCCAGCGACCTATATTTACAAATTAAAAAATAACAAATTTTGAATATTTAGAATCGTAAATTAGTTGACTGTTATAGAAACCAATAATAATTTTATTTGTTTTATTCAAATAGTTCTAAGATTATAAAGAGTGGACATTGGGAAGATTGTCATACAAACATTTTGAGCTTATGTGATGGTTACTCAATGTACTGCGAAATAGCAAAACATCAATGTAAAATACTTCATATTGTTTCCATATCATGATTTGCATGTTTTTAATGCGAATATTAGCATTTTTTCTGTAAATATGTAATTTCTGTAGTAATGTCTCAGGACGCTGTGACATCTTATCATACGGACATTTCAAATAAGACAGCGACTTATTAATTAGTTTAATAACTTTTGGAGTAAAAATTTGGATCGATGTGTGGTCTATAACTAACCATGTAGTTTAGTGTCTTTTGTTTTATTTAATTTAAATTAATAATACCTATTATTAACAAAACTGGAAATAAGTTTGCTAAGAATGCATCAAATGACTTAGCAACAACCATTAAATATCGTAAAAAGACAAAAAAAGAACTAAAATGTATGAATATGACTATATCCTTTATTTTTACACTTAGTACTTCGGTTAGGTTAACAAATCCATATTTTTGATACGGTAAAGTCGACCCACTGCACCTGATGGTAAGTGGTTTGTAATGCCGACTGATTAGAGTTGATTACTCCGCGGCAATCGACACGATTGTGCCGGCCTGTTGGAACCGGATATACACAGGCTGAATCCGAAACGCGACAATCTTACGTGAGCCATTATGGCGGGTTTTAACACCTTGTGTACGGTGATCGCTATCTGGGCGGATATAAAATATGTCGTACTACCAGCAAAAATTATATATTTGTTTCTAGTTTTGGTGTTATACTGAAGAATCCTGGTATTCCACTCACACCTAGCTTTGTATCTTAAGAGCCATGATTTGGGACTTTTAGTTGTTTTTTTTATAATTGTTTAAATTAGAAACCAGCTTTGAATAGACCATAAGAATTTTGAAGATCATGTTCTTTAAATTTCTAGGCTATTGGAAACCACGATTTTGATGATGGTCCAATGGGATTAGCTGGTTACATATCAGCCTTAAATGCTCCAGTCCTTGCTGCAAACATGGATACCACTTTCGAGCCTGTTCTAGAAGGATTGTACCACCCTTCCACAATAGTTAAGAGGAAAGGCAGGAAGATTGGGATTATTGGATTGATTACCACCGATACTGAGGTACTTGAGAACTACTTCTTTACTTTTTTATTCTTGTTTGGTAAAGTGATCTGACTCTACCTGATGTGTGAAGTGAAGTTTAAGAAAAATATCGATTCGTATGCGACGTTGTAGCATTTAATATTTGATTTAAAATCTAAAATACTTTATTAATAATTTTACTGCAGTCTTTGGAAATAAAAATGTCCCAGTCTAAAAGCGGCAATAGCCTATTTGGGAGTGTAACGGAATGTCAAGGCGAATGTCTGCGGGTCAAAACCCAAGGGCACGCACTTCTGACTTTTCTAAAGTTATATGCGTATTTTTGTGAATTATTTACTTTAACGGTGAAGTAAGACATCGAGAGGAAACCTGTCAGTAGTAGAGAAGGCCCGTGCCTAGCATTAAGACGGTATATAATACAGGGCTGATATTATTTATATAGTATTAAGTTTAAAACCACCTTAAATATTCTAATTTAAAAACCAAAATGAATATGCACAAAGATAATGACAATTTGTTTCGAATCCTCATTGGGTAAGCCTTTGCTAATTCCATATGTTAAAATGCCTTTTACGCCTGCGCCGTGTAGAGATAGATATTCGTGTATTTTTACATCATATTCCTCGAATTTAAATAAAAAAACAAAACTTATAAAATTCAAATTAGTTTGGTTTAAAATGCATCAATTTGTTTAACTAATAATAAAACCTGGTCTTCGATGCACCGGTCCAGCGTGCATTTTCACAATGAGTCTGAAGGTCATTTAGATAACATTTAGGTAATAGTATAATGATTCATGAATCGAAATTTGCTAATATTTTATTCGGCGACATTTAAGGAAAAGGTCGAATTAGTTTTATGCGTTGCACTGGTGATATTTTGTTTTATAATATAATAAATTATAAAATTTAGGACCATATTAGTAGTTTAAAGAAATGTCATTGTATTTTTTTACAGCTATTTTCCAACGTTGGTAATGTAAAGTTCCTGGACCCTAGAACGAGTCTAAAGCGAGAATTACGTGTGCTTAATGGAGAAGGGGTAGACATTATCATAGTGTTATCTCATTGTGGATACGACACTGATGTGTGAGTGAAAATAGATTTTATTTTCTTCTGTTTATATTTCCTTATTGAAGGCACTTTATTTTATAAGTTTATTTAGTTTTCCTTCCATTCTCTTATGAATATTATATAAATTTATTATTATTTATACTTAGTTCATGCTTACATTTCTTTTTATTGCTTTGAATGACGAGACGAGCTTGCCGGTCGGCTAATGGAAAGGTACGACCGCCCATGAACAGTAGAAATACCATTCAACACCTTAAATTACATAGTATTGTTTGGTATTCCACTGCGCTCGGCATCTTGAGACAAGATATATTAAGTCTTATTATGTCTAGTAGTTACACTGGCTACAATGCCCTTTAAACCGGAACAGAACAGTGACTAAACTCTGCTGCTTGGCGGTAGAAATAGACATTGTGGTAGTACCTACCCAGGTGGACTCTCACATATGAGAGGCTAACACCAATTAACTTAGATTTCTGTATTGTACTAGTGTCGTTGCTTTTTTTCTTGTTTTCTTAATAAGTATTTGTAAGTAGTCCATTGCATGAACATGACATTTTCCCTGGTTTGTTCTTATGTTCGTGTTTAATAATAATTTCAGGCTTTTAGCTCGTGAGTTTGGTAAGGATGTTGACGTCATTGTCGGAGGACACTCTCATAGAGAAGAGAAATCGCCACAACCCTATCCTGTTGTTATTGAGAGTGATGCCAACAAAAATCATAAGGTAACTTCTTACTTTTAAAGCTAAGATGTTTGTTTATAGTGACTGCATAGTAGTAAAAGTTATACTGGATTCCACTACAATAATTAGTTATTTCATGTTTTTGTTGTTGACCACTTTTGGAGGAATTGTTTAAGTGATTCTTGTTATCATCTAGCAGTTATATCAAATGAGCTTATCGATTGACACCTATTTGAAGTTTTTAATTCGTTTAGCTACTTATGTGGCTGTAGTTTAGCATTATTTAGGTAATCCCGATTCGTTGTCTCTAAAGAAATTAATATTTTTATACATATTATAAAACAACGTTGCCTTTTCTGTCTGTCTGTATGTTATCTTCTTTCTCAAAATCTACTTAACGGATTTTTATGAAATTTGATATGGAGATAGCTTAAGACTTTGGAAAGTTTACCGGCTTTCTATCCCGGGAAAATATATAGCGGGACTTTTATCCCGGAAAACTCGTTCACGAGGAATAAACGGCGAGCAAAAGCTAGTTTTATTAATATTTTTATCCAAAAGAAAATTTTACAAATGTTTCTTGCTTCAGGTCTTGGTGGTGCAAGCTTCAGCGTTTAGCAAATACGTTGGGAATGTTACAGTTTATTTGGATAGCGAAGGCCATTACGTCAACTGGGATGGAGAAATGATCTACCTTAACCAATCGATTCCAGAAGGTACTTTTAAGATTATAGAGTATATAGACTGATAGGAAAAAAAACCTGTTTTGAGGGTGCCACGTGTGATTTTTAGCTAACTTAACATTGACAGTATAAAAATAGATTTATATTTTATCACACTAGGTTTTTTATTTTCTTGGTCAGGCTTTAAAATTATGCTATTTTAAATAATTGCATCATGTTCGTTTTTGGAACATAAAATTAACGGGATTTTTGTTATATGGTGGAAAATTTAAAACATGAAATAGTTATTTTATGTTGCAAGTGCGTTTAACTTTAAAACAAAATAAAATAAGGTTGATGTTCCTTATAAATATGTGAAAATAAATTTAAGGTTTTTTTAACATTATCACATTATCTGGTTTCGATTTATTCCCGACGTTATTTCAATTATATTAAGGAAGGATCATCTTTCCGTGTAAACAAGATCTTGTAAATTAAAGTATAATCTAGCACTGAAGTTGCTGAATAATTTCGCAAATGTCAAAGCTGAGTGCACATTGGTACCAGTCTAGGAGACCAGAAACGAATAAATCATATTTTTTTTATTTCAGATACTGGAATTAAAGAATTGCTGAGGCCATACGCGGAGTTTGTACATTTGGCACAACTGACTCCGATAGGAGAGTCGATGACTCCCTTGTCTCATGAGGATTGCTCGCGTGGAGAATGCACGCTTGGCAACCTGATGACTGACGCTTTAAATGCAGTTGTGAGTAATTAATACTGATATTTTTAGATTGACTTGGTGGCGTAGTTAGGTTGTGTGTTCCTCATTGCTCTAAGGTCCCGTGTTTGAATACCGGGTCGGGCAAAGTGATATTATTCTGCTCATTATCGGCTCGGAGTTCGAAATTTTGCCCAATAAAGCCACAAGCTCGCCTCATCACATGGGACGGAACACACATTGCGCAAATTGGGTATTGTGGTTGCATCTCTGCTTACCCCTTCGAGGGTTAAAGGGTGATGTGTGTTTGTGTTTATTTTCTATAAAGTGACCGGTGCGCAGTTAGCTCATAGCGGCCATATTTAAAAGTTTTTTTTCAATTATTGTCATGTCTTTATCTAGTGCTTAATGCTTAATATGTACCTCTTACAACAAATATTAAAAAAAAACTAACGTGTATGAAATCTTTGGATGTTTGTTAGCAGTAAACGCGGTAACCTCTATTAAAGCCACACGGATAGACCATGTTCTACATTAACACATAGGCTAATTTTATCCTGGTAATTTGCTCCCGTGGGAAATAATTTAATTGATAGATTATGAAAATAGATGGCGCTGGTGTCCTATAGATGGAGCTATACATCGCTACAGCCATAGGGACTATTATAGCGGAAAATGCCTTTTACGTAGGCGATGCCGTGAATAACCCATAGCATTTATTAACTAATTAAAAAGGCAATTATAATTTGTAACACTTCTGCCTACCTTATTAACACACGTCGTTAACTTCAATTGTTCGAATTTCAGGCCAAACATGCTGTTCAAACAAGCCTTGACTACATAGCATTCGCACAGCAAAGCTATTTACCATCATCTTTACCTGACGGCAGTGAGTATTTTTATAAGTCTATAAAATACCACGCAAATCCTGCTACCACAACTTATTGCCTTTTACGCCATCTGGTGTTACTATTGGGTATTACATTGAAATAAAATATTTTTCGGATTTTATCGCGTTTTGACCCTAACCGTAGAATTAATTAAGTGCAAATTTCCAACAAAATATTATGCCCTTATGCCACTATTACTACTCTAAGATTCGACGCAGCGGCAACATCACATTTCCAGTCAGAAATACATTCACGCACACATACCATATTTACACTAAACTTCAAAGGGATAAAAAAAAAGTAAAACTAGGATTATTGGCGAAAATGTTTTTTATTTGTGGTTAATTTTTGGCACAATGTTAAGAAGGTAAAGACGAGGATATAGTTTCATTTATTAAGGCAATGTAAAAATCACTGTGTATAGAGACCAATATGTTTAAGGATCCTTTTGTGGTTGAGCAACTCACACTTACCCAGGGGCCTTATTTTAGCCTTAGCCTTATGTTCATTATATTCGTGAAATTAGAATGGATTTTTTTATTAACATTTTGGTATTATTTATTTAAATGCAATTTTAATGTATTTTTTGTATAAACAAACATTATCCATGTTTATATACAACATTACTTTATGTTTAGGAAAAAACCTAAACCTAAATAGACTGTAGTCTGTATCTCAGTTTTAATAATCATAAACGCGACGCAGGGCGTTACGTGCTCCTTGCGCACTGTAATACCGTGTGGAATAGAGAATAAGGTCTGTTTTGTTTTGCAGTTATAACTCACGGTGAGCTGATCGAATTGCTGCCCTATTACGACCAGATAGAGACTTTTAACGTGCAAGGGAAGACGATTATCGACGCCCTCGAATGGGGTGTAAGGGACGCACAGTTCTACAATGAATTCCAAATACCTTTGCTGTTACAAGTGTCTGGTATGTAGACTGTTCCAACTATTATAGAATACAATGATTAATTCCTAACATATTGGGTATAGTCAAGATTTAGAGTAGATAAGCTGTTAATTTTTTGTACAGATAAGTATATTTCAATGTTATGAAACTGAGAGTAGGTGAAGTTGCTAAGGAACTTTCTGTAGTATTCCCCCGGAATAAAGATGAAGTTACATCAGGTATGCTTAATGCGGAATAGTATATTCTGTTTGCTATATAAGGCGGTGTACGTTAGAAAATTATAAAATTTCAAAATCCTTGAATCCAATCCATTAAATAGTACTTAATTTGAAATTTACAAAGATACCTACCCAGATGGAGAGTATACGAGAGACCTATGTTATCATGTTCAATCTCTTCCCAGCAGTGGCGAATGTTGAAATTTTCAGAAAGGAAACCTGACACAACATATAAGTGCTATGAATGCGGTTTGTATACCGTTCTAATAATAATTCGATTCTACATAACAGAAATACGGCAGGCATCGGCTTATATGGATACTTCGCAACTGCTTTCCAGATTTCCTTTATCCTTCGTCAGTCTTTGGAAGTCGCTGCTGCCATCCCTGATTTCCATTAATAATTCATTATTTTTGCAGGTCTAAAAGTACAATACAACATCACAAACCCGGAAGGTAAACGTGTGACATCAGTAAGAGTTGGTAAAGACAATGTTCCTCTGAAACGCAAGAAGTATTACCAAGTGACTGCACCTGGATTCTTGGCGGATGGCGGTGATGGTTATTCAGTACGTGTTAGAATTATAGTCTTTTATTTAGATCAGATCACTTCGTACTTGGTAACGTACACTGACAGTAGTAAAACTTGGTTCATAAGCAGGGGCGGCTCGTGAAATTTTTTGATGGGGGTTCACAAAAAAATAATTGAAAAACTAGAGCTTACTATTTATTTTATTTGTATTTAGCCGAATTTCGATTAAAAGAATCTTCTTTTCACACTGTTTAATAAAAGATATACTGTATTGTTCCATTTTAACACAAAATATCGCGCACAAACTATTTTTTAATACTTATTTAAAAAAAAAACTGCGAATTAACTGACGAAGTCGACGAGCTTGCTTGAAGTTGTTTGTATACATAAGAACGACAACTGCGCATAAGTAGCATATTCCCTCGGCGCGCGCACGGCTGGCTGAACAACTGAGTGACGCGTGAGCGGCGCTCCAGATTACGCTAATTTCTCATACGATATCTTTTGTTTCACGCGTCAGCCCGAGTCGATTTCTCTCTTTCGCACTCATTGAATACAGTACTAAGAGTCGTACTAAACTTCGTTTCATAGGAGCACAATCGCTGGCGCTCCACTCGTTACAAATTGACGCTACATGTACCTATATAGGTAATATAATAGACTTTTTTATAGGCATAGTAAAATATAAAGAATGTAATGTAAGGATTTTATGTATTATAAATATATATAAATTATTACATTAGCTAAGTAATAAGTATGTAATTTTTGTGGGAGTGCACTGCACCAGCGCTCTTTCGAATGAGCCGCCTCTGTTCATAAGACCTAGATTTGATTTGAGCTGTGATTTGAGATGTGTGCGGTGACTAAAGCGGAGATGGCCTAGTTGGGCGTGGAACGGACTGCCGAGACAAATGTCTGCAAGTCACAAACACAAGGGCACATACCTGTGACTTTTCTAGATTTATGTGTGAATTATCGCTCGCTTTAAGTTCGAAGAAAAACACCATGAAGAAGCCAGCGCACCTGAACTATATTATTATTAGATTTATGTGTGTAGAATGTAATGGGGTAACGTTTTCCACTAAAAAGCACTGCACTAATACAAAACTGACAACCATGCTATTGTGACTTC
>NW_023592724.1:0-3889 GCF_014839805.1 Manduca sexta | reverse complement strand
GAAAAGTAAAAAACCCAAACTTACTCTATTGAATTGAAAACTCACCAGGATAACAACTGTCCAAAATTTATAACACGTTGACTCCACAGTTTTTTATTGTTCGCAGTTAAAAATGTCCATTGAAAAATATTTTTTTCGGTCAGAGAATCACATGTCACCCGTTGATATATCGGGCTAAAGACAACAAAGGACTCCGCGTCCGTTTGTCAAAACAAAACGATTGCCTGCGTAACACGGAATATGACTATTGTAGCGCATATATCAATTCAGTAGCAGGTAAATCTGAATGCGATCAGATAAGTAATGTAAAAACAAGGTAAGCGCGAGAATCAGTTGTAAATCGAACGTTCTGCACGCCAATAGCTTTTCTTATTTAAAAACATATCTGTCTGTGTAACAATGGCTTAGTTGGGAGCGACACGGTCTACCGAGATGAATGTGCGTAAGTTCAAAACCCGCACACCTTTGACCTTTTTAAAGTTATGTCTTTGTACATTTGCTTTAATCGGAAGAAAAACATTGTGAGGGTATGTAAAGTCTACTAATTCGCACTTGGCAAGCGTGGCGGACTAAAGCACTCTTAATAGTAGAGGAGGCCCGTGCCCAGCAGTGGTACAGTATATAATATAGGGCTGATATTATAAGATATCTAACTTCGTATCATAGTTACATTTAGTGAAAATTTCAAAAATTACATGATAAACCTAAGTTGAGCAAGTATATTACATACATATACAGTTTCGTTGGAAGATTTTAGGTACGGAACTATATATAATAGGTTTAATAATACAATTTGAGTAGATTTGTAGAGTGTTTTATGCATAAAACAGCTACAGGTATTTATGTCATTAATGCTCGATCATTATGAAATTAAGTTTAACGTTTAGGTTATTTGACAAGTCATTAAAATATATAATTACCAGGATAACGTAGACATTGTAAAAAAAATATTATTAAAAAAAATACCATTAAAATCACAGAGCTATAATTAGGATTTATAAAGTGAAAAAAAGCTACTATTCTCTAAACTCATTACCCGCGCCCTAGCGAGAAATCTAAACCAACACAAACGCAACCACACGCCATGTATAGTATATAACAATACATTTGTTTGAAGTATCGTTCCTAAAGCTTACAAAAATGTATTGTTACCGAAGGTTGGGTGATCTGTGATGTCGTATTGTATGAAGAGTTGAACAATAAGTGGTCAGAAATGTATGGTCATTGTCGGGCAGCTATATATTTTTATAGAGGATGTGTATGAGATATGAGTTTTATAGAGTCAATAGTGTATTCAATTCTGATCGTTAATATCGAGATTTGGGATGTTATACGCGTTTTTATTTGTTAAGAATGTTTTTATAGATATGTTTTATTAGCAAGTTCACATGAATGAATTTTATTTACGAAAATTCAATAGGATTTCGCCATTATTCACTGTCACATTTTTAATAGTGGGAGTGTGATTTATTATAAAATGTAATTCGAACAATTATGTACCTGCTAAATAACTATTTTCTATTATACTGTATTTCAAGTCACATATTTTATCACAGATTATTAAATACAGCTCAAAATGATAACGGGACTATTTCATATAAGGAACCCTGAAACCGCAAATTTTAATTACCACGGAATTTAAAGCAGCGTTAAATAAACATCAACGCATTACCTACTTGTACAAACTGGCAAATTAAAATAATGACCATCCTTAACAACTCTACCAAAAACGGCAGCCAAATAACCACTCAAATTTAACGAAGCACGCAATGTAGAAAATTAAAACTATAGTCGAGTGGCCCTAAAAGATTTCACGGGCATGGCATTAACACTAACACGTTAATGAGTCTAGTGAAAACTTTGGACCGAATCCAGAATATCCTGTAAACAATTCTGTAGGTCACTTAGTGGTTTTATATCGCCGCTAATACATCGGTGTGCTTTATTCTTAATGCGTTTCATAACAGGCTATGTCGGCTTTTACTTTAAATTTTAGGGTTAGATTCTTAGAAAGGATAAGCTGTTGTGTGTTGGTTAGGTTATCTATATTTCATACCAATTAAGTTTTACAAAATTATATACGCTATACGTTTCAAAGGAGTACTTTAATTTTGATTCCGACATTATTTCCCATACTTTCTATTATAAACGATCTTATAAAACAGAAATAAGGTAGTGTTACAAAGTAGAAACAATAATTCTCTGATGTTTCAATGCCTATTCACAAGCCTATAATCAGAGAACATAAGGAATCATTCACACAAACTACTTCACGAGCGAGCAATTTTTACGCAAATAAAGTCACATCGATTGTACATGAAGCGATGTTCCCAGTTGCGATCCGCGAGCGTGTCTGAACTTATTAAGCTAGAATCGTGCAAAACACGAGCTAGCAGTACGAGCATTCACACCACGCGTTGTTAATTTCAGCGTTAAACCGTGGGATTTTGGTTTAATTTTCCTTTGGTGCTTCGAGTTCTGAACTCAAAATGCTTCGGTTTTGCGTTATTAGTATCTTGATTATAGTTCGTTTTTGATTATGTTTATTGTAAGATGTCTTAAGTTAAAATCCGCTGAATGTTCAATTATTGCTTTTAAAACTAAGAATAATTTTACAATGAAAATTCTAACTATGTATTGTTTAACCGAATACTTCAATATTAAGACTCTTATGAACCGAAATGTGGTTGGGATAACACGATCGATCACTCTTTAGTACAAACATATTTTGTCTATCAAACTGTATTCCTGACCACGACATAGATATCTCCAGACAACTTTACCTCATTAGTAAGTAAAATCTCAGTTGTTAATCTAATGTTTTTCTCTCCTTCCATTGTAATTTAAATGCAAATGGCAAATACTGGGCGGCGTCCACTATCTCTATTTTAATTACACATTGTATAATAATCGCTATATCTGAGTTTGGAATTTGAACTCACTCCGGAAAAGCATAAAGGCGAGATTAGAATATCAAAGGAGATAACCCATGAACCAGTCGGCTGCCAGACACAATAAAACAATACATCTAGAATTCCTGTCAGAATCGGAAACACTTCCTTCCGTAATCCATTAAGTTAACAGCTGAGGTTCTATCTCTGGAGTTATCGTGCATCTTATCTATTGTTTGGATTATGATTATTTCAAGTCTTTGTATACGGAGGTAGACATCAACGAAAGCCGACTTTGAATGTGAAATGACTTTTATAAACAACTTGATAGTTTAAAATAATATTTTGGTTTTGTTAAATCTTATTTCACGGAATTGCTGACAGCCTTACTATTATATTTTTACTTAACTCCGTTTTGTTTTAGATAACCGTTCAAATATATTCGTAGTTGATTAAATTGCTTTCAGTAAAAAATAACAGGAATACGAATAACTTTACAAAAATATTCAAACAGAAACAGCAATTTAACAGATTCAAACTTTCATTTATTTGTCCCATTTGAGGCTGCAACTGATCAATAAAATTGCTTTCAAACTTTGTATGCTAATAGTTTGTTTATCGCAGCAACTCACGGAATAGTTTTTATCCCAGAAAAATGAAAAGTTTCACGAGGAAAACCGAAAAACTTTGTCACGCGAACAACAGCCAGTTTAATATAAACGGTTTTTCGTAGGGTGCCTTACAAGAATTGCAAAACTTTTAGTCTGGCCTCTAGTTTGCTATCGTCACCAATATCCGTCTACAAAACCTTAGCTAGCTCTAAAATTACTACTCTGTACCTTTTTCCCACATTTTTTATATTTCCTTACTTATAAGAAAAGTTGAAGTTTGCTCGTTATACGAAAATCATGCCAACTTACATGTACGAAGTCATTAAAAGCTATATCCGAATGTCGAGGTCAATGCCACAAAAATCCGAGCCATTTTAACAACCTCCA
>NW_023592723.1:0-13951 GCF_014839805.1 Manduca sexta | reverse complement strand
TGGGGTCAATAGAATGTCGACTGACGAGAGACGATTACCCCTCGACAATCGATACAATTATGCCGGGCTATTAGAACCGGATACACAGGCTGATACCGGAACGCGACACACTTACATGGCGGGTTTTAACATTGTGTACCGGTTATAGGTAACCGCTGATATAAAATATATCCTACCACTAGCAAAATACCGATAGATAGTAGAGGCCACATCAACATAGGCGATACTTTACGAATATGCCCCTCAAACTCTCGCATTTGGTAGAATGTAAGGAGGGCTTTAGTCGATATGAAATGGAGTTATTACACTCATTTTACTGCGGACGTATACAACAAATAGTATTTCAAAGCTACAGTGTCCATCACGTGTTTATTGTTTACAAAACGTATCGATAGATGGCGCCTGACGTCTAACATATAATTTATCATATATTAACATAATCTTCATTCAAGCACTCGATGTAATGTAGCTCGCGGGCCGGTAGATAGCGAGAGAAATTAGATTTGATTCACGATTTCAGTCCTTATCAATTACGCTGAGGTCGTCTCTACGTGTTTTAATACTACTTGCAGATTGTTTTGATTTATGGATCACATATTAATAGTTATTACTAAGCATTTCCTAGTCATTCAGCCTCTCACCACGGAACGCAACATAATTCAAAGCAAAGAAGAAGGAGATGATTGTTAAAAATAAACGTAGAAAAATCACACATAGACCACGTCTTGGATAAAAACACAGTCTAGTTTCAACCGAGGAACAGTTTACAATGGGTATTATATCTCAGAAGAGACTCTCCACGTACCAAACCTCGACTAAAAATCATTTTTGTGATACGAACCAAGCCTGCCCAGTCGACAAATCCAATCTCTACTATCTCCAAGCATCATATGTCAAGGTCTCATTGATACATGGACGTGGGTACCTATAGTGGTCACGTAGGGCCGTCAACCAGCGCATCATTAATGACGGTGACCAGGGCCCGTGCCATTAATACCAATTGCTGCTGACATACCACTTAACCGCTGTAACGGGCGCCGGCCGCCGATGCCGACAATACTTAACCGATGCAACACTTATTCGTGAACTTTAATATATAATGTGAGCTTTGTATTATATACTGTTCCACTGCTGGGCACGAGCCACCCCTACCGTTGGGAAGGTTTAAGCGTTAGTCCACAACGCTGGCCTGGTGCGGAGTGGTATACTTTGAAGGACACAATTTCAAACTCTTTGCTAAGACAGTACAGACCCTATACAGCAGAAATGGGAATAAAGTACAATTTTACATATTTGTATACGTAATATAAGAATGCACCAACACAACCATCAGTTAATGCAACACTCAAATCTGACCTTTATATGTATTTGTTCACATGATCGCGACGTGTCAAGGTGAAACGTCGAGTGCGGAATCACGAACTTAACATTCTAATAATAATCTTGATAAGTTTACTATAAATAAAATCAATGTCTATACATACGCCTACTAAAGAGATAGGCCTATTGCACATAGACCATGAACAGTTGTGACTTGTTATTTTGTTTACTTATAAATCTACTATCAGAATGAGATTCATATATAATCCATCATATCCAATCGTAGATTCGTTTACTTTCATATCTCAGATACAACGTTTAAACTAGCTTAAGGTTCCTCTAAACGTGCTATCAAATCTACATCTCTCGTCTCTTCGAAGACCTGAACTAAAAATCAAACCCAGAAGCCAATACTTCAGATATTCATGTACCTTTTCAAATATGGGCCGCACGACAAATCATGCCGTACCCTCAGCCGACCCCCCGGCCGTGACCCCCCACGTCCGATTACGAAGCCCCACGCGCCCCACATACGACGCGCGGCGACCGCGTAATCCGATAACCGCGTCCCCCGCACCACGCGAATTCCGCGCGCACAACCAGGTACGCGATAACGCGAGGTTTAGCGCTAAGCACGCTACTCGAGACGATGTGAAAACGTGGACTGTTCCAGCAGTCGGTATGTTAATTATGAATATTTGTAACTAAGTCATCACCCGATTACATTTATTTATTACGAATTGATTTCACTGTTTATCATTCGTGTGCTGACTTGTCCGGCTAGCCAATCGCACCACAGACTAAACAAATCTTACATATTGTTACTTGTTCGTACTGAAATCCCCGAAGATGTACGCAGCGACGCAACTGGTACATCCACTTATCGGCATGTATAAACCATTCCATAGCCCATATAGGGGCGCGCCTATGGCCATATCGGGCACAGATTCCAGACCGGGCTGATACTGAGTAGAAAAATCCAATATCATGATTGGACTTGGGGATCGAACCCGAAACCTCAGCACTGCAGCCGTACAATACAACTACGCCACGCGTATTATCTTTTTTATTCGAGATTTCGCGAACCAACGCTGCTTGCAAAACTTCTAACTTTGGTACCAACCAGTACCGTCCCATAGACAGAGAATGGCCACAGCGTGACTCCAAAACTAATTTGATGAACAGGCGATAACGCGAGGCCATTACCTATACAAGGTCAACCCATGCTGTCATTGTCAATACGATAAAATTACCCCATCACTCAAAATCGCCAGGCAACTAAGTTTAGCTAAACTATCTTACTAATGGTATCTTAGCTTACATTTCTATTCCCGATGGGGACAAAAACTAATGGGAATGCATTAGTATAGTAAACGGCATAATTCATGAGCACATATGTACAATGGTGGTACAAATTGATCGAGTTATTGTAATCACGTGGCACGTGTGAGCCAATAGATAACGAGCATCGACTGAGCAACCAATGGCGTGAGACTCCGGAGCGCTGGAGGTCAAACCGACCAATAACGAGTGTGCTCACGACTCGTGCCTATTATTGATTTCCGACCTTATACCTACATTATAACAATTGAACACAAAAAAAATAATGATATTGTGACCGCATATTTTGAAGCTATATTAGCAATCCCTGGCTTGGCTGGAGGGTGTTGCTCTTATTCCTCCACCGAGACAGTGCTTTTAGCGACGCACTGGTGGAGTTCTGGCGTGTTAATTTGGACGTCCCAGAGCTTCACCAAGGTGCGGATGGAGACCAACATGGGGTTTTTAGTCAGTAAAAATCCGGCATACCCTGCTTAAACAACTAGTAGGTGGGGATCTAAGAGGACTTACCTATGAAAAAAGCAATCCCTAGGTCCAAAGGACAGAAATAAGGTTTAGGGAAAAGTGTGCTTGTTTATGGCTTCTGGGTATATCACTTAGCCTTGTCACGTTACATCTTTTTTCTGCGGGACATTATCTCTTTCCAGTCAGACTCTACATGGTAAAATAGACAAAAATCATGTGTTCAGGTTTTGCATTATTAGGGTTGCCATTCGTCCTGATATGTCGGCGCTAAAATACCTATTTCTCTTAGAGTCAATTCAATTTCAATTATTCACAGATACTCCTAGCCATGAATAATTTTAGCATATAATTTGTCAACCCAGGGGCGTAGCTAAAGCCGCACCAGCCGTATCAATAATGCGGTACCTTTAAACTTTAATTGTGTGTGGGACAAATCTTAAGAAAGCACTTGTCTTATCAATGGACCCTTGAACCGGACAAAATGTTGATACAGGGCCCTTCTAGTGCATACACTATCAACCCTGCGCATTGTGGTCAACACTGTTGGTTACACAACACACTACTGTAAGTACGTTAAGTAACAAGTTTATTTGTAGTGGCGGTGCGGGCGCGCGGCGCGGAGGCTTCGCCGCGCCCACGCCGCGTGTGTTGACCTCGCCCGGCGCCCGCTGACTCACCGCACTTCCCTTCGCGACTTCCTCGTCGTAACGCGGTTACCGTTCTGTGCTTGTTGGTTTGGTGGTGCGCGTTTGGAGACGGTGAGGCGAGGATTCGATTTACATGTCGGGACTAGTGGATTTGTGAGTTTTAACACGAAATATTGATTGAACCTGTTTCGTATCTTTGTATAGTAGCAAACGTAGTGTCAACCAAAAAGCGACGTTATGTCCATTCAGTGTTGGCGAAGATACCTCTATGACCTAAATCAATAGCCTCTTTACACAAAATAAATCCAGAAAGCCATAGCTCTTACTAACTAACAGTAGTAAACGATCACATAAGAAGCTCTCCAAATAGGGCACACAACACGGAACAAACGGCGTGGCGTCACGGTGGCGTTTGTTAAAAAAAAAACCTATTACGTGAAATGTGTATAATTATAGCGGACCGGAAGCGCGGCACTGCGCCCGGCGCCCACGGCCGCCCCGATTCCACCGACATACATACACACATATTTCACACTACATACAAATATAGACATGAATTAAAAAGTAGTACCGCCGCGTTTAATTTCGCGTGCAGCATGAATCGGTAAACTTTGCCGAGTTGTTTTAAGAAAATTTCAAAATACCTGTTATTTTTTATATGGACAGTGTGACGGCCGGGAGACAATATTACAATAAATCGCCTTGATTAAAATTTGTATAAAAAAAATACTTACAAATCGTTTTGGCAAAATAAATACTGCCTCATTCATAGGTACTATAAATACATTTGTGATAATGTTAAGATGTTTGTAAGAAGTAAACGCAGAAAGAGCTGAAGAGATTTGGATGAAATTTTGCACACGTGTAGACCACGTCTTGGATTAACACTTGGGCTTTTTTTTATCTTGCTTATTTGGTTCCATGAGAGATAATGGATTATTAAATCTGATTTGTTTAATACATGGCGTTATGAATCGTTAGAGTTTTAGCAACTTTTGTAGCGGGAGTGGCACCTAGTTTGAAATAATAATGCGAAGTACCGCACTGCGCTACACATGTCGCAATACTCGATATTAGCCTCATATATTTCGCTAATTACCTTGGGTACAATATATCTCAAACTGGAACACAAGCACTGCTGTTTGGCAGTTCACCGTCAGACAATGCGATACCGTATAAGAGACAAAAATAACACGATTTCTTTGACCCCATTGCATATGATGGTAAATGAAGTGGGGTCCAATGGAATGTCGACTGACGACAGATGATTACCCCTCGACAATCGATACAATTACGCCGGCCTTTTGAAACCGTATGTGCACATGCTGATCCCGGAACGCGACACACTTACGTGGGCCATTATGACGGGATTTAAGATCTTGTGTACGGTGGTGGCTATCCGGGCGGATATAAAACATATCCTACCAACAGCAAAAGAAAACGATTAAATTAATATTACCTCGAGCGATGAGACCGCCAAACGCACCTCTCTCTGCCTTCATTGATTTTAAACTTAAATACAAGTCTTTTAATATTTCGTGTACAATAAAGCTATAACATTAAAATATGTTTTTTTATCATCAATCTAAAGTTTAATACATTAAGAATCAATTTCAATTTGCCTTTTTTAACACTTACGCGGTATTATCGGGCGGGCCCTGCCCAGACTCTCTCCCACGTGAGAACTAGTAAAAAGTTTTATAAATATGCTTCAAGAGCTCCAAAGCCGTCTCAAGTGAGATGACGCACCGCGTTACGTCAATCAGTGTATTGTTTTTAAGGTATTTTTTTTAATACTCTCAAACATTTCCGACCCGGCTCGCATGCCGACGCTAACACAACGTAAATAATACAACTTTTTATGTTGAACAGTAGATTCCCGACTCGGGAATGGGATCAGTGTATGTGCCGCCGCGGAAGTCGTTAAATACGGAATAATGTAAGGTAGCTAGGCGTGTGGGTATTGAACGCGATAGAACTCCATAGTTCTTTGTAGTTTTGACCCGACTACAGGAAAGGTAGGATTATGCGGTTCCGGATACATAAGCTCATTACTATCCGTGAAGGATTAAGCCGAGGAAGAAGCATTCTCGAATTATAGGGGACAAGGTTATCCCATCGATCGAATATCGAAAGGTAAAACTCAAATTTTTCATCCTACCTCCTCTCCTAGACTGCCTTGGTGGCGTAGTTGTACTGCATGCGCGGTACAACAGCGCTCTGAGGTCCTGGGTTCGAATTCCGGATCGAGCAAAGTGATATTTGGATTTTTCTGCTCAGTATCAGCCCGGAGTCTGGAATTTGTGCCCGATATGGCGATAGGCTCGCCCCCTATCACATCATGGGACGGAACACACTTGGCGAATAGTGAATGCCCTGGTTGCGCCTCTGCATACCCCTTCGGGGATCAATACGTGATATTGTGTATGTGTACCTCCTCACCCTAAGTCCAATACATCACCAAGCCCAATAAAGCGTTACACTCATCCAAACAATAATGGCGGGGCCGGTTGGGCAGCAACAGCGGCGCCTCACACGCGCGCTGAGTCAACGCGCCCGGGCACGCGGCCAGAGCGTATCACGCTAATTAACGTTATCAAAGGAGGCTTATAGACGCGAGGTCATAGGTACCACGCCCCGGGTGTGCTTTTTGTATAAAATGATGATACGTAACGTTTGTTAGTTAATAGTGGCAACAGCTAATTCAGATTACACAGTCGTTCTGAAACATAAAATAATATTAGCCCTGTAAATAGATACTGTCCCATTGCTGGGCACGGGCCTCCTCTACTATTAAGAGAGTTTAGGACTTAATCCATAACGCTGGCCTAGTGCACAAACCCTAAAACTTCTTATAGAGAACTTGTCAGGTATGTAGATTTCCTCACGATGTTTTTATTCACCGTTAAAGCAAGCGATAACTCACAAATACACACATAATTAAAAAAAAAGTCTGAGGTGCGTGCCCTTGTGTTTTGAGCCTGCGTCTTTACTCTGAAACATGTTGTCTCAATCTGCAATCATATTAAGTTGGGAAGAATTCAAATATAAGAGTAAGATCACTATCTTATAAATCAACCAAATCAGCTTCCGTACTGTAGAACTATCAATACTCGTGAAGTGTTCCATGCTCATTGTTCAAAATGCAACACTTCGAGAACATTGCAGTCTCATCGGGGTGTTCACACACTAACGCGATCAAAATACATACAAAATACTTGTTCATTAATCTCCGATCAATAACCAACATACTCATTCACCAGACACCTAAAAAAGTCAATTACAACAAACTACATTTGAAAGCCCACCTACGTAATGAGTTCCCGGTATCGCGCACCCTCCGCGCCCGATTCCCGGAAGTTTTGTACCACACGCGGGGCGTGATCGCAACATTTCGGGGGTTGTTTACACGTAGATACGGAAGCCGTTTTGTGACCCACCGCGGTGTTTTGTATGCAAAGTGTGTGTTTAAATGGTTCATTGTAATGCAATTGGATATTTGGGTTGAGAAAATATTTACAACGAGACTATAGTCTAAACAAATAATGATATCGGCACTGTATTGAACTGTGTTATTGCTGACAAAGTGTCTTCGTTCTCAATAAATTAAATTAAATGTTATAAACGTAAGGTATTATCAGATTAAGTTTGTTTCTCGAATTTGGATCATTTGAGGTCTCATTTAGATAAAGCTAAATATGCCCTGGGATAGGATACTTTAAGTAGCATACACCATAATCCTATGGGTGCCCATAATCAATAACAATTTTATTCCGATAGTACATTTAATTACTAAAAGCTGTTTTAGTGCAATGCAGTAGTTTACAACTACCCTCGTCGCCACAAAAGACGAAGTTAAGCAAATGTGTAATGAGATATCTCTTTTAGCTAACTGCTAAGGTCCCACATCTTAGTACTTTGGGAATACAGGAGGCATATACTTGTCTCACAAACCTACAAATATACTTTTAAAATGCGTTAAAATACCAAGTATTACAACCTACGCACAGGATGTTTTTAAATGAGCTGATGACATGCTCCAAACGAGACTTACAACGACGAATAAACGATGATGACGTGATTCTTGACATGAGTACTTTTTTTTTGCATATATTCTCTAAAGAAACGCAGAGAGAAACACGTATCTTCAGCTAATTTATTACTAAAAATACTGTTCATATCAAAAAACAATAGACCAAAAGTCCCTCAAACTTGATGAGAAGTACCGGCCGGCGACACCACGTCGGGCGCCATTAGCCCGTAGGCGCAGTGACGGGTAAATCAATACGAAACGCACGCAGCCGTCGGCAATCGCTCGCTAATAACGTTAACACTCGCCCCGTCGCGGTTCGGTAGGTGGGGGTGGGGGATTATCCTGCTAACGTCTGAAATCGTTATCCTTGCAACCCTATGCGCCAATAAGTCTTGAAACTGCGAAGTATTGGTCTCTTTGGCATGGTAATATTGCAATATACCAGTTGTAGTCTTACGGGGGAAAGTGAACCCCCTGACACCTAAAACATCAAAGCCTATTATATCATTACATCATCGCATACTCCACGCCTTCAACGAGTCCGCCATTTTGCATCCTAGGATAAGTACAAAGACAGCACACTCACATGCACTCTGAATGAAATAACAACTCATGAATAACATAATCTCATCACCGTATACACATTACCATGGTACAAACACCACCATCCGCAACAACACAGTCACCAGCCAGACCACTTCATTACCGCGCGAACAAACCAAATGGTTGCCAGCTCCCGGCGCCTTTGTGTCCCACACTCGTGCTAACGAACGGGACTCCCCGATGCGTATTAAAAAAAACCGGCCGATTGCGAGACGGATTTGCGCGACGAGGGTTCCGTACTGAGAGTATTGTTTTATATTCAGAACTAGCTTCACTCGAGCTTTGCCGGCGTGAAGAAATTTTCCGGGATAAAAGTCCCGCTATATATTTTCCCGGGATAGAAAGTAGCCTATAACCTTCCTACGGTCTCAAAGTATCTCCATACCAAATTTTATAAAAATCCATTCAGTAGATATTGAGGAAATCCATAACATACAGACAGACAGAAAAGGGGACTTTGTTTTACAAAATGTATAGATAATTCAATCCACTACGGTAAGTTTCAGAAGTGAGGTGAGGTTGTGTCAGGTAGACAGTCGTAGCAATTTGTCCAAATCTATTTTGCAGCATTAAAAAATTTGTTGCACTGATACATTAGACTGAGATGACAGTGAATAGAAATATATTTTTACAAATAACAATAACATATTTCGCATACAAATGAACCCAGGCCACTTATTACAGTTCAAATGTCAGAACCCTTTAAAGTTAGAAAGGGAACCATTAAGAGGTCGTTAGCAAAAAAAAGCGGCGATAGCCTAGTTGGTTGTGGAACGGACTGCCGAGACGAATGTCCGCAGGTTCAAATCCCAAGGGCACACACCTCTGATTTTTCTAAAAATTATGTGTGTATTCTTTGTGAATTATCGCTTGCTTTAACGGTGAAGGAAAACATCGTGAGGAAACCTGCATACCTGAGAAGTTCTCTATAGGAATTTCGAGGGTGTGTGAAGTCTACCAATCCGCACTAGGCCAGCGTGGTGGACTAAGGCCTAATCCCTCTCAGTAGTAGAGGAGGCCCGTGCTCAGCAGTGGGCAAGTATATAATACAGGGCTTATATTATTATTATTATTATATAGCACCCTTCGACTGCGGAACCCTAAAATACATCGGTGTGTTTTCCACAGCGTTTTAATGGAGTTTATTATGGTAATGAGGTACTTGCAGGCGAGGTTTTGACGAGTGGCAAAGCTAGACTCTAGACATTATTTATCTGCAGCATAAAAACATACAGACTGCCTCGTGGGCGTAGCTGTATTACGGGACGACTGCAGTGCTGTGGTGTCGGGTTTGATACCGGCTCGGGGAAAGTGATATTGGATTTTTGTAGTCGGTATCAGCTTGGGGAGTTTTTCATTTCTTTTAAATTATGGGACGGACATACGGCGGATATTTGGTGCGTCAGTTGCGCCTCTGTCTACACCCTTCGGAGATAAAAGGCATATCTGTGTTAATGCATAAAAATACTGTCATACAAAATCAGCGTTTTCAGTTTCGATGTTGAATTATGTAACTTAATTGAAACTGCCAGAGTAAAAATTCTCATTACAAAGCCTTTTCATAATAACTCATTTACAATTCCCCATCGAAATTTCATGGATGTGTAAGGTCTACCAACCCACATTAAAATACCATGGCGGACAAAGACATGATTCTCGTCAGCAATTGAGGTGCATCGGAACCAATTTTTATTGATATCTCAAACGGAATATTATCCATTTTGTTACCCATTCTCCAACCTAATGACTTAGTACTTTCCGAGGCACACAGGAATCATAGATTTAAAATAGCATATCAACACATCCGGGAATCAAACCTGCGGCATTCCAGCCCAGTGACTGTACAAATTGCCTTTTACCATCTGAGCATACATCCTCTTGATAGACAATTGAAACACCGTTCATTATGATAGCAGGTACTTTGTCCCGACGAATTTCGTGATTACACATTACCTGATGGTACAGCGTGGTATTAATATAAAGTTGAAGAAACAAAAACATGACAGCACTCAGCGGTCGTCAGGATTATACCGGCCCGCTGTTGTCTAATATAGACAACAGCGGACAACATATAAGCTAAGACATATAAGCTAATATACAGCAGTTCCAAAAAAACCGTTTTCACATTAAAAAATAATTAAAATATATAAAGTGAATATTGAATTCCTAAAACGGTGAGCGAGTGCGCAACTTACCCTCTTGCAGTTAAAATATCAAATTCCAATTCCGAGCAACTCATTTTTTTTTAAATAACCCTTCTACTACTACTTTGATGTAGAACCTACAAATTGAATTCAGAACGTTTTTCTTATGAAATAATTATTTTTGAACCTGTAAAATCATAAACATTGTTTGGATTCTGACAATATTAACTTTACCACCAAATTGGAAATCAGTTCTCGTCAGAAACGAACAGGCAAGAAACTCTGGTGTTGTTCTTTTCAAAATCAGTATATGGTATAAATTACATTACATGATAGAGAAAAAAAATATAATTCCTTTTTTTATTATTGTTTCAAACAGACCAAAATAGGTAATAAATAAATTTTAAATTCCCACATGAGTGCACCCTCTCAGGAATCATGAAATTGGATCTGAAATTTTCTATATATATGTCCCTAGTACTTACTACTTACGATATAGTAGCCTTTCTTTGTGGCTCAAATAATACCATTAATTCAATAGTCAATACAATTAACCAACTAAGAGATTACTTTCTTACGACCCGTACGTCAACATCATCAAACATTCATACGTTTCATTATCACCAATAGCGGACTGCACTAATGGTAGGTACAAAGCGGTCACCGGCAGTGGGCATTGGCCCAAGCGGTATCAATATTTACCCGCGTCCTAATTACTCAGGGGTGGAGGGTGTAGAGCGTAGGAGGGCGGGAGAGGGGGAGGATAACGCGGATTTGGGTCACAGCGGTGTGCTGCTGCGTCGAGTCGGTAGTACTTAGTTGTTAAGGGATATATATGGATAATGCTAAAACTATTATTGGATTTAAGAACTAATATGGGGCTATTGTTTTTAATTTACAGCATATATTGACTTCGCCCCTTACTAACCGAAAAGAATCATGATTGTATTGCCGGCTTTAAACACAAATTGTTAAAACATTTGGAATGGAGTAGTCTTCGGAAGTTTCATTCATAGGAAACGGTAAAAGACCACCACTTGACCTTCAACCTTCAGAAAGATAAGGTATCTGATTGTGACAAATCTTTCACATCATACCAGGTCTTAATCTGCATTAAACCGCATCTATTTACATGTGCGTTCCATCTCAAAAACCTTAAGCACCGCCGATCCAGGATTCGAATCCGGGACCTCAGACCATTGTCGTACACACGCAATAAAACAACGCCACCGAAGCAACGATGTAGTCTAGACAAATACCCAAAAAAACGACCATTTATCAACTACCTCACTCCACCACCAGTCTTAACGTGTCAGCATGTGTGTCCCCATCTTCCTACAACTTGGGAGTCCTTCAATCGAAGCGTGAAGAAGCAATTAAGCAGGCCGGTATAACTGTGCCGACCGTCCGAGGATGTTTATCTCTTGACAGTCGACATCTTTATGGGTCTCTCTTCACTTACCATCAGGTGCTTAGAGGCTACTGTGCCAAAGATTAAAAAAAAAACACAACATCTCATAGGTATTCAACGCCGCTCTGGTCTCGTCCCCGCATCGCTCGCGTATTCATAGCCGTGATGACACCGACCCATTTCCTTTTAGAGCTACCGTTGGGCAATCGTAGAGTCGCGTATTGAAACACGTACGTGCCTCACGGAGAGCATTTACATAATGCATGCTTTATAGTGGTTCTATGAGTTTTCTTTGCTGTAGAAATTATTTTAAAAGTTAGCTAGCAGTGATGAAGGGTCCATATAACCAGATTCCCGGCTTCTCTTTATATAGAATCTAATTATCATCAGAACGATTTGCAGACTGCATTTATGCATATTAGTACCTATATGTTGTGTCTGGTTCCTTTTCGTAAATTTTCATCGTTTGCCTTTTAGTTTTAAATCCTTGTACAAGGAGTTTTGTCGTATATTATGATCCATCCACTTTGACCGATGCCTACACATTTCCGCTCATACTTCGATTTATTTATACAAAGCCCTAGCCCCCTCAGACACAAGAGCCGATAATGTATAATAAAATTCCCCCGTACGCACACACTCACGCCGTTAATTCTCAAAGGGTATGCGAAGACGCGACCGGTGCACCCACTTTACGCCGTGCGTATCCCAGCTCGTAATGACAGGGAGCAAGCCTATCGCCTTACAGTGTACAAATTCCAGACTCCGGACTGATACTGAATAGAAAAACCCAATATCACTGTCCGACTCGGGAATCGAACCCAAGACCTCAGCAATCGTACCGTGATACAACTACGCCACCGACGCAGGTCCCTATACCAAAATATGAGGCCCACTCTGCACACACTCCGACAAAACATGGTGTCCTTGTGTTATAACTGGTTGCTGGTCATAGAGACATTTGGGCATAGTAATAACTAAAAAGCCCTGAAAGTACTGCATTTCACGCATACTGTAAGATGTACGTTGTAAAAACATTTGCCTATTTTATATCGAACATTTTCATCTCACATCTAAATTTAAAACCCATGGGATTATCGTCCATGTAAACTTACCACTACACCAGAGTAAACTTATTACGTGAAACGTCCAAATGATTTTAAGAAACATTAGGTCTATTTTGATCATGCCCTCCTCCGAAACTAACCATTTATTATACATTATACAAATATTTTGAGCACACTACATAATCCCGCAGACAATGACATGAAACACCAAAGATCAAAAGTTATCAATAGCGCACAATTTAGCGTGCCTATAAACTACTGAAAATATTTACCGTTCAACACAAGTTACACTACATTCAACTCTTAAATACCGAGCCATAAGATCGCTAATCCCGTGCTGTTATGTCTAATCGGATATAGGTTTACGAGTGTTCTATCATTATGCAGTGGTAGTCGAAACCGAAGTAATATGGACACTATAAATAAATAATGGATTCGTGACGAGTATAAAGAGTCCGAAATACGGAGCTTGCAAATCGGAAATTCTATTTTTAAACAAAATGATTTATTGAAATAAAACTATCGGATTTTATAGCGGTCTTCTTAAATTTTCTTCCGAAATTACGAAGACTATGCAGCATTCATGCTCACGGGGCAACATTGCAGCCTTCATACGTGAAATATTTTTATTTCAAAATCTAAAATTCGCGTAAACATAATCAAAATGATTCATTATAAGCTGACAAATGAACCATGTGTGGACGTTAAGTGATAATCTCCCATAGACGGAGCACAATGCGCGAGAAATCGTGAAGAGATCGAAAGCCTGACAAATCGTGGGTTATGTCATTGCAGTAAGTAATCATCAACTGCCACGTATGACAGAGACATCCAAATAAGGAACGGACACTAAAGGGAGATATTTTGGACCGACAAACGACTCAACAATATATTATATATAAGCGGCGATAGCCTAGTTG
>NW_023592722.1:0-22641 GCF_014839805.1 Manduca sexta | reverse complement strand
AGTTTACCGTTTTATATAGCAGAACAGTCCTGGATTTGTAAATAAGCCGTATAGGCCTGTGGGTGGCAGATTTCAGTAGTCGCTCCCTCGATTTAATTAATCATTCGTTTATTCAACTTTAGTGCCTTCCATAATACAAACAAATGGAAAATTATTAAGTAAGTATTTAAGAAACCTATATACGTACATACATAAACCTACCAACATGTGGCAGCGGAAATAAAGTGGCCTACACTCATAAAAACATAAATCCGACAGTGTATGCATCTATATGTTTATATTTCATAATATCGAAATATAACTAATGCTTATCACAGGTAAGTATGTATTTCGTACCTCTACATGTAAAGTTGGAGTGCATAACAAGATCCAGCCCGGTCTATGAGTGGCCGGCAGGATGGGGAGAGGGGAACATTCGTGCGCCGAGCAAACCGCCCGCCCTTTGTCACTCCGCGGCGAGTTTGAAGTCAGACCGCCGCGCTACGTCGTCCCGAGCTGACGTCTCATCGCGAAAGTTCTACTTCTGCGAATTTCAATTCAATTCATTTTGTTGATTCTATTCTATTGTGGAATTCTCTTTGTTTAGATTATTTGCTAACCTTTTTAAGGCCGGGTGCCGCGGGCCCCGTGGCCCTTAACAACGTTGTTGCGAACTAAGTCCGAATTCGACTGAGACATGTCGCTTGTCGTTAAACTTAACCGTTTTAAGGTGCTGAAATGCAAGAACGAGAAGTACGCACGTTTGGAGTTCCGAGGTGCGTATCTATAAATTATTGTTTAATATATTTTTCTTTTTTATGAGTTTGTAACTTTTATATCTGTAAAATGTAACATGAATTTTATACTTACTCTCCACGTTATGGCTACGAGTTATGTTCCTTATCTTTTGTTCGCTTTTTTCATAAATGTTTTCCTTGTTTCTTTTATGACAATTGATTTTCAAATAAGATGTTGTGTTTTGCTATGTTTCCTTTTATATTTAGAGAACAGTTGGTTTTTCTTTTTCATTGCTATTACGATACATGTAGGCAATTATTCTTAGTTTTTCGTCTTATTAGTGCATTATAAATAAACGTCCTCGTGCCGCCGTGAAAAAATATATAAGTAAAATAATATTATTATACTTCATCTAGAAGTCAAAAAGTAGGTACTTAAGGGATAAATAGCATTTAAAGAAGTAAAACGGAAATTGAATGGCTTTCCAAAAAGGCGATAAAAATTCATTGAAGTAGGTACATATTTTCGCGTTTTCGGATATACAGATGGAGAGCGGTAATTTTTATTAATTCTTAATTATTTATCCTAAAAGTAATGAATATCTACGTACGTATCTATATTTCCTTACATTTTTTAAATATTTGAATTCCATGAATATTGCGGCTCAAGTAAAATAACCAGAAAATTTTTTATTATCACGATATTTCTGCTGAAAATAATAATGAAAATATGAATAATTAGTGGTTGCATGACTACAGGATTTATTTCTCTGTGAAACTGGACTTCTTGTAAATGATTTTAAATCGTATTCCAATATAATGGTTTTTGAATACCTGTTTCGGGTTTCCTTATTTAATATCACGGTTAACCGAGATCATACTTTTAAGATAAAAATGATCGATGAAGTTTCGTCTCAGGCATTTTTCTACGAAATAAATGATGGTTAGATTCAACCACAAAACTTTTTCTGTCGCCAAAGGAGAATTAAGAAGGAAATATTGAAATACACAAGCGGCGATAGCCTAGTTGGGTGTGGAACGGACTGCCAAGACGAATGTCCGCAGGTTTAAATCCCAAGGGCACATGTGTGTATTCTTTATGAATCTATCGTTCGCTTTAACGGTGAAGAAAAACATCGTGAGGAAACCTGCACATCAGTTCTCTAAGAATTTCAAGTCTACCAATCCGCACTAGGCCAGCGTGGTGAACTAAGGCCTAATCCCTCTCAGTAGTAGAGGAGGCCCGTGCTCAGCAGTGGTTTTTGTGTGCGTACACTGATTTTATATCGGTACCTATTCGTTATTATATCTACATGCTAGGCGCGTTCTGTTTAGATTAATGTAGGAAACGCCCTTATGAAGCGCAAGTACTTATTATTAAATTTAATATTTATTGTGACTTCTTGAATGTAAATCTCCGTTGCGCATCGCGTGTTTCAGTATTTATTATTATAATATATCTTGAGAAGCGAATGTAGGTTGAAGATGAAAAATAAAATGAATTGATTGAATAATTTATTTACTCTATAATATTATCGCGACACAGTTATATTGTGCATTAAGTGCTGTCGTTGCTGTGTAAGATAAAAAAGTTATTCACCACAAAAAGGGTTAATTGGTTACAGGATATATTTTGTATTCGCCAAATTAGCGTCTATCCAAGGTGTTAAACCGGCCGTAGTGGTCCACGTAAGTGTCCTACGTTCTGTTATGCAGACCTTATGCAAATGGTTTTTTTTAAAAATCAGGAATTATTTTAAACGACAGCCGTCTAGTGTGAAGAATAGGAGAAGACTGACAAGATCAGTTCGTGCACATATATGCAGTTCGAATAGGCCGGCATAAATGTGTGGACTGGCGAGGGGCAATCCTCTCTTGTTAGTAGTCATTATATCTGGACTCTGATCTGTTTAACATCAAGTGCAGTGGGGTCACAAATATCGCAATTAAATCAATGAGCATATAAAGTAGTCGGATTAAGACCTTGTCAAAATTATTTCCAGGAATCTTTACACAGTAGTCCAAATAGATATAGCCGAGATAATAAAATATGGCATAATGGTAGATTAATAATAATTTCCGTTTTTGTTTTTTGTAATTCACGTCGGCGTCTTATAATCTTACTCTTAACAATAAGGCGGCATTATAAAAATGTTGGCGACAAATTATAATAGTCAGCAGTGGGCACATTGAGATTGATTTAGCATGGCGACAGTGTTTTCTTTTTATTTTTTTGTTTTGTCATCCTCGTTTTATTACATCTATTAGAAGAACGTCTATTAGAAGCGGCTCTAAGCGTTACTTTAACTCGGGTTTGGGTTTGTCATAGTTCAACTCTCATAACCTGTTGATGCTCTGTTTTGATAAAGGCTTTGCTATTGTAAGGCAAGGATTTATTGTTTGAGTTAGATCTAACGCGTGTATTTGCAATTACAATATTTTATTCTTATTCTTCGGTTACACTTTAGTATTAATTTAAAAAGTTTTGTTTTTTCACGCGATGTATAAAAATATAATGCCGTTGTGTCTTATCGGTCAAATGGAAGTTAAAAGCCTTTAAGGATTTAATATAGTAAGTAGTACCGTCTCACTTGATGGAATCGGTTATCGTTATATTACTTTTAGGAAAATTTAACATATTTCGTGCTGTCAGAGGCAATACGTGATTTTAAATAAGAATTAATACGTAAGAAAGTTTAAAAATAAAATTTTACAAACATTTAATTTAGGTTTAAAAGTACCACCATCTATTTATTTATTTATTTATTTATTTGTAATAAGGTACACCAACAGCACTACATATTACATCAATCAATATTATAAAAAACTATAAGGTACAGCATCTGATATGTGTGCTACTAATAGGTGAACACAGCATTTACCATTAACAACATTATATACTAAATAATTTGTCTATAAAACTATTGTAAACAACGTCATATAATTGGCAACAGAAAAGGTTATTGAGAATATCTCGTTGACAAAATTTATAAAAGTTACATGTTAATTTTTGAGATATTCCAGCAGTCTTTCTTTGAACACTTTTACAGAATCATTAAATATATCAATATCCACTTTAGTGCCAACTTTATTATATAGAGCACATAATCTAGTTATTGGAGCATTTAGACCTAAGTTAGTTCTGTAAGAAGGTGTTTTAAAAATACTAGTTATTGGGCGTCTGGGTTTGTTGTAAGGAACTGCTATACTGATGTTTTCGAGGAGTTCACTGCATGAAATTTTATTATTAACTAACTTATATAGGAATGACAAGTCCAGAAGCTTTCGACGAATATACAAACTGTCCATTTCGAAATGGGCCATACGATTTTCATAAGGACACCTGTGCGATATCCCAGGTGAAGTGAAGGCGAGATGACGAGAAAATGATCGCTGTAGATTTTCAATTCGTTGATTTGATAGCAAAATTTTAAGTACAGGTTCAGGATCTTGATTTATTTCGAGTCGGGGCAAAAACTGGGATAAGCCCCCCTCCCCCCACGTATATTTTTACGTTTGTCATCAGTATCATTATTTTGCGACCCGCGGAAAATAATTGATGGGTTTAATATACTGGTCGTATCAGTAGTCAAAGTTTCGTTTATTACGAGTTGTGTATTTGTCTGCCAAGTATGAATTTGCCGTGCGGGTCATGGCCCACTGCGTGTCCCCTAGATCCGCGGCCTGCAACCACACGAAAAAAGAGACATAGGGGAGCGTAAGACAACCACAAAGTCCCAATTTCCGATATTTAAAAAAAACGGAGAGATTTTATCGGGGCGAATATGAGTTAATGAGTACACGCGATTCATCGGAACGATTATATAATGTCGACCAGCGATTATAATATGCGGCCTAAATTTCAAGAATCTTACGACGATTTGTAATTTAAGGTTCAAAGAATCGATCATTTGGTTGCATTGAAGATATTTATTAAGCGACTTCAAAAAAAGGAAGAGGTTCTCAATTCAATTGTATTTTTTTTTTGTTACCGTAGAACTTTTGACTGGGTGAACCGATTTTGATGATTCTCTTTTTATATAAAAACTGGTGCTTCCCGTGTGGTCCTACATAAATTTCATTGTTGTTGGGCCCTTGATTTCAGGGATGCATCAGAAAACTGTTAAAATGAAGTCGTCGACGTATGCAACAAACACGTTTTAACAAAAAATTATACCGCCTTTGAAAACCACTAAAACCAAAAAGTATTTAACATTGCTTATATACTGGTTACCAATTTTACTATAGGGTCGGGAAGTTAAAAAACCTGTAACTATATTTTCCATGGATCAAATTAGAACCATGGAAATTATATTTAATTTATAGCTAAAACTTATGTGTCATCATAAAAATCGGATAGTACAGGAATTCAAAATCGCAACATGCTAGACTGAATGAAGTGAATATAATAGAAGTGACAGAATGACATTATTGGAAGTTTTCGACATTTACGTTGGCAATTTGTCTACACCTTTTAATTTTATATTTACGGCCGGGAAAAACTACAGAATTTAAGCGCTGAAAATCCAACAAAACAACGGTTCGATATTTTAGGAAACTGTTTTTTATTTCCTTTACAATGATGTAACGTGGTCGCAGTAAAGCTAAAGAAAGAGTAAAGTATTTGATTGAATGGCTGTAGATCGAGCGGTGTTCAATCCAAAATTAAATCCTTAAATCCTTAAATCCAGGTCGACATTAAGCAAATCCGGCGTCAACATTTTCCCCTCCGTTGAAAGCTCGAACTTTCAACTTCATCCTTCTTCAATGTGACTCCTCCGGTGTAGTTTGTATGAGGCAAATACGGTTGATAGTTCACATCCATTGGGCTGTAGATATATCTGCGACTCTAGACATTCCGTCAAACCCCGAAAACAATTTGGTTATGCGGCCTTACTGCCAAAATAGAGGACCCCACGAATAAATTCTTATGCGGTCAGTATCCACACAAAATGCACGTTCATGCACTAGGGGACATTTTTCGCGATTCTAGACACAAAGTTTAGTGTGTATACCTCATGGTTGCAAAATTTACATTGATTCGCAGGTTTCCCCCGGTGTTAAATGACAAAAAAAAAACATAGAGTGAGCTAGTTGCCTGCTTTTATTATAACGAGATCATTAAGCATAAAATCCTTACATTTGAACTGCCACTTAGAGCACTGCTGGAGGTCTGCAACACAAATGTTTCCATATCCCTTGTGCCAATTAGAATTTCGTTCCAGCACAACATTGCCTTGCTGCATGTATAAACTTCGCTTACAAAGGTTTTGTTATGAAAACGGTAGATAAACTTACGTTTCGATGATGAAGCATTCATTTAACAAGCTTTACACCAAAGTTATTTTAAAAATAAATTGTTAAAACATCCTACAATAAACAAGTTATTTTGTTTTCATTATTTATTATTGAATGAATTATAAATTACCTATATTTCCAAGTTATGGGGTATACTTTACTTTAACAAAATTTTGACGAAAGCTCTCCAATATGATGTTGAAGAATTATTTATACCTGCAAATTTTACTGAAAAATGTTTGCCTTTTGAGGTGTTTAAGCCCCAACCAAAAGCTTTTCATAAATATTTTTCTGTGACGCTCACAAACTAATTGCAAATAGTTATTTTTCGGGTAAAAGTATATTGAAACTTTTGAAGTCGTTTCTTTTACATCTGCTCATAACTAGCTTTTGTATGGGTTAGGTAAAGTTAACATTTCGCACATATTATTTTAAATGGTCCTCCACAGCCATTGGCATCATAGTGTCGACTATTTTTGTTGTTTTGCGGAGTAGTTCTTTATTACTACCACCCAGTCTTAGAAAGGGGCAACTGGGCAGTAGTATTAGGTTTAATGTAAGAAGAGCTGCCCGGAAAGGTGGAAAATATCGGGTGACCTCCTGGCGGAGTCTTTAACACAGTATACACCGTATGCATGAAAACTCCGCGTTGGCCCTCTTAAGCGTATTGGGGATGGCTGCGGGCGTCTTCTGACGGAAAATGTCTGTCGTACGCTTGCTGCCTAGTACGGCCCATCGGCTACCTCTCCTCTGAGTAGATGAGTAGCCGAGGGATCTTTAAGATGCCTCGTGCAACATAAGTCGTTCTCGCCACCAACGGCAGCGTGAGGATTACCATCCACGCTGTCGACCATCACGGGATTGAACGAGACACTAAAGATAATACAAAATGAATAACGGACAGCCCCCTGCCGTCCGCCTCCACCTCCGAATGGTTTTGCCCAAACTGTCAATCAAACTCCTAGACTAAGCTTCTAATTTAGTGTTACGGCCTTTTGTTGAAGCTTCAACTTTTTAACACACAGTATCGCTATGAACTAACAGCAACAAGTTTACTGTGTTTGTGCGATGCCTAACAGTGACGTGAGCAAAGCGTGATCTGGTGATGGAATCAACATAAGGTAGCTGTCGGCCATCCGTAAAATGTTCATGTTAGGAAAGGATGTGACACTAGGCCTAGAAATGACTTAATAATTACCATCTCTACGAACGATCTACATTGGGTCGTAAATTGCTAACTGCCAACATAATTATTCATTCAGTCGCCCCTGGGACTGGGCGATAGAATTTATTTATTTATTCTGGAAAAAAAAAACTTCAACGTTCTCTCGGTTTTGCCGAAATAAACAGGTCCATTGTTTAATCATTATTAATAAAGGTCTAAAAACTGAAGAATCGTCGGGGTATTATCTTCAAAAAAGATTTCAACAGTTTCTTTGTAGGCATTTGCCTGAGTTGACATGCTGATTACCGTTTCACAAATAATTTGTTTTATATATTTTGTAGTATAGCTTAAAAATATATGATTTTATATTAGTCAATTTATGCTAACGTTGAGTTATAGATATAGCAAATATTAGGAATTGGTAGATATTTGATAATTATCTTAGGTCACAAAATATGTATTCTGAAGTTAATTAAAAATGAGTTTTAATTTTTATTTTATCGTTTATACTGAACAGAGTTTAAGATATGCGCTTATTTCTTCCAAATAATCGATGGAACAAAGCCACAAAATTCTAGCAAATTAATGTTTGTGCCGAATAGTAACGACTTTAGCTTTGACTTCGCCCACCTACGGCCTAAAATAAAATAAATTTAATTATTAATTTAATAAATTACCTTTCTATACTATAGAAAGGTAATTTTAAGGTCTTAATAACCCTAAATTCTAAAGTAAAAAATAAATAAATTTTGATATAAATTTTAAATTAATGATTGCAGGTTACAGGCAATCTTAGTATTTTTAAGACTTCGGCTTCGGTCGAAGATGCGACGATATCCTATTCGGCTTCGGGCAGAAATCGACTTTCGGAAAATGATACCAGTAACGATTTATATTTCTACTCAAGGACTTCTAATAAAACTTTTCATTTATAAGTGTTTTTTGTAAAACCACAAAATTCTCTAACGGCGAGATTCTCTTAACTTTAGCAGCAATATCTAGTCTAGTAGCTAAAATAAAGAAAATTAAAATATTAATATTAAAAAACCAAAGTATATTCACGTAAAACTACAAAAGTAAGGTTATTTCATAAACCTGTTGCTTCGTAAATGCAAATTGTAAAATTCAAGGCATAATATGCTCGAGCAAATGAAATGTACCTACGCGAATAGACGATATTAAATATTTTAGTGCATGTATATTATTTCTGAAATAATTAACATTTTATTATATGCTCGCTTAGAATATTAGGTAATCTCTAATTAAAATTGAGTATTCCATATACATTTTCAGGGTTCAATATATTATTATATACTTAGTCTGGCCATAAATACTGTTACACTTAATTATAAAAAAATATTACATTTGAATTTCGAATCTGTCATTTTTATACGATTGTTCATTGTGTTTTCTCATTTTGGCGCCAATACATTGTAAAATATTTTGCGATATTAAAATGGTGTGGGGTGATAAAGAGAACCGAATCGCTGTGATAGCATTACACAAAGTAGGTATGGAGCCAAATGCAATTTTAAAACTCTCCATACACTTGGTATTAGTAAAATGTTTGTGTACCGGGCTATTAATAGGTACAATGAGACCTCCTCTGTTTGTGACAGAAAAGATCTGGCCGTCCACGTAGTGTTCGTACGAAAAAGGTGGTCAAAGCAGTAAGGAAAGAATTCGAAGAAATCCTGTCCGAAAGCAAAAGATTTTATCTCGGGAAATGAAGATAGCACCTAGAACCATGTCGCGTATTTTAAAAGATGACTTAGGACTTGCAGCCTATAAGAGACGCACTGGCCATTTCTTAACTGATAATTTAAAGAAGAATAGGGTGGTAAAATCGAAACAACTACTGAAGCGGTACGCAAAGGGAGGTCACAGAAAAATTTTGTTTACGGATGAGAAAATTTTACAATTGAGCAACATTTTAACAAACAAAATGACCGTATTTATGCTCAAAGCTCTAAGGAAGCTTCCCAATTAGTCGACAGAGTGCAACGTGGACATTATCCGACTTCAGTGATGGTTTGGTGGGGTGTTAGCTATGAAGGAGTGACTGAGCCATATTTTTGTGAAAAAGGTATCAAAACATCGGCACAAGTGTATCAAGATACCATTCTTGAGAAGGTAGTTAAGCCCCTTAACATCACCATGTTCAATAACCAAGTATGGTCCTTCCAGCAAGACTCGGCGCCGGGTCATAAAGCTCGGTCCACGCAGTCTTGGTTTGAATCGAACGTTTCGGACTTCATCAGAGCTGAAGACTGGCCGTCGTCTAGTCCCGATCTTAATCCGCTGGATTATGATTTGTGGTCAGTTTTAGAGAGTACAGCTTGCTCTAAACGCCATGATAATTTGAGTCCCTAAAACAATCTATACGATTGGCGGTGAAGAATTTTCCCATGGAAAGAGTGCGTGCTTCTATTGATAACTGGCCTCATCGTTTAAAGGACTGTATTGCAGCCAATGGAGACCACTTCGAATAAGCTTTTTATATTTTTAATTGTTTTATATTTATGTATTAAACTGACACACTGTAAAAGTAATAAATGTTATTTGCAGTTAACAATTTTCTTTTTTCTTTATTACAATATTTATGGCAAGACTAGGTACATAGGTACTATATACCAAATTTCTTCATAATCTCCTCCGCTGTTAAGTTACGTCTCTTGTCCCTTTAGTTAAGGTATATAAAAAAAATATTGTTCGTGAGATTTTTTAACATGCTTTAATACATACTTACATACTTCTAAATCAGCTAGATCGAGAACCCAGTTACACGATACGCAGAATACGTATTGTAAATAAGATTAGCTGAATTAAAGGTTATATTCAAATTCCTTAGGAATATTTATATAATGCATTAAAAATTTTATTAAAAGTAATAAGCTGTTGTTTATATATTCTTATGTTCTTTTGTCACAATTTATTTTATATAAAGGGTGCTGCTTCCATTCTTCACAAACTCTTTGTGGTACTCGCAGTTTCGAATTCAATTTATACTGTAGACAAAGGGGATACCTATTCACTCGATTAAAAACAGTTTCAGCCAGTGATAAAGGGGAGTGTATTAACAAAAGTTATAACATCATTAATTGTCCCTTAATTCTATTAATCCTATAATATTATAAATGCGAAAGTTTGTGAGGACGGATGAATGTTTGTTCCTCCTTCACGAAAAACTACCGAATGGATTTGGATAAAACTTTGCAGTAATATTGGCTATAAATCAGGATAACACATAGGCTACAATTTATAATGATTTTATGTAATTTGGTCATAACGATACATATCAAGTAAGTCGGAAAAAAAAATATTCCGAAAAACTCCTACACACACGTATTTGTATAAATGAATGTGACTGTGTAAAGTTATTGTCGTAGAACGTAAACTTTATTGTGACCAATATTCTTTTTTTTAATGTGTTCTATTTTTTGTAAATATTTGAATGTTGTTGTTTGCCTAGTTACACTATTTTACTCTGAAATAAACACTCGTGTCAATAACACATCTTTTTACTTAATTTTATCAAAAACTCAGAACACATACACCAATTACTTACAACAGTTATATCACAGATACGGTGATCTTTTCAAATGTTTTTGTAACACACGTTAAAAAGTAAACAGGAAATCTATTTAAACATACTTATTGTGAACTTTTTTGATAGACTTATTCGTTTTTAAATCGCCTTTTATAATAAAACTGTGCTGATCTTTCTCGACTGCACAACCTTTGCTGATAATTTCGCAAAATCATACAATTCTTTTGAAATACTAATTCAATTTAAATAATAGCTTTATGAAATCATGGCGAACATGGAAAATTTCGACGACAATAATGAAATTTTATGATTATTTAACCTGGTTAAACAGAGTAAACCAACCACTATATTTTAATGGTATCGCCTCACTAACAGGTTTTGATAACGTTCCAATTCAATGTAAAGATTTGGTATTGAAAACGAAACCGCATCAATGTCAACAATATTACGCCATGTCAAAACAACATGGCGGTGCCTATTTATTTATTTTTGTTATCAATATCTATATTGTTCCAAATATTGTTTTTTTTATATACCTACCTACTTTTACCTATTTGTAGTATAATATTATATTATATACCTAATATTGCTTTACAGAATGACACATGCAAGACACAGGGCACGATTTCATATATTATGTACTACGAGTACACATAATTAGGTCAATCTGGAACAAATAAAAATAATTAGCATGATATCGAACATATTGTTCTAGTTATTTATTGCAGTAGTTATTTATCAGCTGTTACAAAATACGTGAAATTTCGTAACTCGACTTACCAATTTGAACGGTAGGAAAAACTGAGCCAATTTATTTTTAATACTCCCTCAAAAAGCGTGTTTATCTTACTTTGAAGGGTCTGCTGAATGAAATGCCCATTGCTGCTTTCAAGTAAAGAATCGACACAAAAAATAATAAGTAACTTGATCGACTCCACTTCTGTGCAGTTTACGGAATGAACACATTTATTGATACAAATATGTACTCAGTATCAGTTTCACCGAACAAACGATTTACTTGAGAGTTTCATTTTATTTTCGGTGTACAAATATTATTACTTACCAAAAAAGTATCCACACAAAAGCAGTGGTTCGTTTTATTAAGTTTGATACTGTTTGTACATCAGCTGTCTAATATGTTCATATTGTTTCTTGCACGCACAAGGCGCAAGTGAGATAAAAGATTTCTCTAAACTTACTCCAATCTGGGAGATTGGGATGATTGTTAATTTGATCTTTTCATTGTATTATAGTGCATTTTTTAATACGACCCACTCCCTAACTGTAGTGAGACTCAAATTAGCCTTTTTATGAGGTTAAAACGCGTTATCGCTACCATCAATGGGGTGAGTGGAACGGTTATGTTGGTTTCAACTTTCACTGGTCTTATGGCCCAATGTTGATATTTGGAGGATTCGCATCATACGAGCAAGCATAAAGCATTGGATCGAGTCCCTAACCCTAAATTTACCGCACACCGGCATACCAATCACAACCTACGGTGCCCTTCTTAGGCTCATACGAAATGCAACACACGTAGATATTTGCATGATATTATTTTATACATGATACCATGTTTCTGGTGGAAATTATACACTTTCATGTGCATATGAAGACTTGTTACCTCAGTAGCTCTATAAATAAAACATTGAAGATATTGTCTCAATTCTAAGTAATTCTCTTCTTCACAGAAACATTACGTATTGATAATTTTATAATTAATAATCTTTTCAAATCCAAAATTATTATTTGGATTATTAATTTCGGTAAGATTATTAGACCTTTGAACTTTGTGACCAGTAATGGACTCGCTCCAGGGGCAGTATTTGCACCTCTGTTCCACTTTCGGAAATAAAAATGCATGAGTTTGTATAGAGTACGATCAATCATGAATAGTTTTATAACAGGTCGTCCATCAAGCTTTATAAAATATTACTATTCTCGTATATTTCTTAAAATTACCCTTTTCGTCCAAACTTGTATTCATAATTTTATTTACCTTGGTGGCGGTTTTTTTCTCGGGCTTACTTGTAAATTTACGTTATATTGAATTAATTATTTCATACAGATTAATTTTTTGGAATAAAAATCATACTACCTTTTACTTCGAAGTCATAAAATAATAAGTAATTATTAAGTATATTTATCCCACATGATGATATCATCATCATCCTTTCGGACTTGAAAGTCATGAGCGACATAATATCATATCGCACATGACTTTCAAGTCCGAAAGGTTTTTAGCTATCATCCAATGCTTTACGATGGATATAATTTCTTCATGAAATCCTTATTTTTTGTAAATTAGAAATATGTCAATATTTTTCTATAAAAATATATCACGTAGTTATTGTTTTGATATGAAAATCAATCTTTGCAAGAACAATATTCAAATTTTGGTCCAAACAACATTACCAACCGTGTTTGTGTACAATGCAACCAAAACAGCGGCAAAATAGTGCAATATTTTCATTATATCACGCAGTATTTATTTGAAAAAGATAGACTTATTAGTTTGCATACTTGAAAGTAACTGCAGAGGGCGCCACTTAAGTTAAATGTTTACTAATTACATATAGATCCACTTCATTTCTAACTTGCTTTTGCCCGCAGCTCCGCCCGCGTGATATCATTTTTCAGAATAAGTTTTCCGTTATAATCTCTCAAAAGTTATAAATTTTCCCCGTTTTTGCATCAGTTTGCATTACTGCTCTGCTCCTTTCGACCATAGCGTGACGATATAAAGCCCTCCTCTATAAGTGAGCTATCCCACACTAAAAGAATTTTTCCCTTCGAACCAGTAGTTCCTGCCATTAGCGCGTTCAAACAAACAAACACTCTTCAGCTTTATATAATTGTAAAAAGTATCCTTTGTCCGTCTCCTGGTTCTAAGCTACCTCCCCACCAACTTTCAGCCAAATCGGTTCAGCCGTTCTTGAGTTATAAATAGTGTAACTAACACGACTTTCTTTTATATACGTAAACACGTAACAATATACTTAAGAGACATTTCTTCGATTTTCGTAGGATAAAAGTATTAGGTATTCTTAATATGTGTTCATTAAATTAAGATGTACCAATATTTACAAAAAACTTAAATTAATGTAATGATACTAGGAACTTCACTAAAAGTTATTATCTTAAGTATTATAGTTATCTATACATTCATGTAAATAATAATAGAGATATACAGAATTAACACAGACTCGTATTCTAAGACATTTCCTTCAAAATTCCTCGACTCCACTCAACCTCACTGTAATTTGTATTCTTAGTTGAAAAAAATCCTTTCCTTTCTCGAGGAAAGGAATCATCTACCGAATTCAAGGTATCTCGCGACTTACCTTAAGGAAGACTCGAGGAAAGTTATTAGCTTTGAAAACAGTGTTACAATCTGATTATTCTGATATCAGTGGCGAAGGGTCCATATAACCCAATTCCTGCCGGCTTCTCTTTCTTTTAAAATCTAAATATCATTAGAATGCATTGCAGCCCGCATTTATGCATATTAGTACCTATATATTGTGCCGGGTTACCTTTCAGAAAACTTCACCCTTCGCCTCTGTCTGATATTATATCAAGCTTGTTAAAATGGATTTCCAACGGTTCCTGCAATATCCCGAAGATATTTTTCAAGAATCCTCAAAGAGGATCCTCAAGAATAGCTCAAACTTTAACTAAGAATACCATTTTCGAGGATTCCTTGAATTAATTCGCAAGGTAACCTCGATTGAGATAGAGTTGAGGAATTTTCGAAAAAACGTCTTAGAATCCGGGTATAAGTTAGTTAGTTTATCACATTGCAATAATTCATACTTCATAAGACTTGTAACATTGTATTTAATATACTATGAATATGTATTATAGTTGAAATGTGTAATCCAGACCGGGTATGAATCGGAGAACATAATATCAAGGTCAGGTTACTTTGTGCGCATCATACCTACCATAATTATTGCTTATCCTGTTTACTGGTGAATGTAGTCTGAAATTGGATCAGTAAGGGCCTTCAAGGATTTTGATCAGTGGGTGTTTGGGGAAATTGTGAGAAATTGAAAAAGTGGATGCCCTATGTTAAGGGAAAACAGTCATATATAATGCAAATAATTTGTAGATCCGTTATCGACTTTTATATCGCACAGCCACAGATATTCCGCTAGTTAGGGGTGGGCTGCAAGACGTAACTTCTTAGAGAGTCAACTTTTACTTCTTCAAAATTCAAATGGGACTCCTGTGTACAACGACGATTTTAATAGATAAGCTTAGCCATAAAACCTCAACTGATGTTAAAACCCACCTTAATATAAATACGCATGACTAGCCTGGCTTGTTTACTTAGTAAATTACTTCTTCACGCGTAAATAATATAAAAGCTTTCGCCGGAAACTGCGGTATAATTCGGCTTATGTTTCCCTTTTAACCTTGCCAAGTGTTAGGCAACGTTCACATTGCCGTGTTTTACAATACCCTTAAATAAAGATTATTTAGCGATTTCTAAACTGCTCTAATTACGTCACTTAAATGCTTACTACTATGAATTCCTTTTATTATATTTAAATGTATTACCTATTTTTTGTTTTATTATAAATATTTTTATCGCTAATTTACGAATTACACGGGCCGATTGATTGTTTCCAGTCAAAATTAAGTAACCCTAAGGAACTATAAATTATCAGTATAAACGCTTGAAATGCTGAATTCAAAGTGAAATTATACAAAACGAAATGAAACGAGGCAGAAAGATATAAAATAAAATAATTCGAGACTGCAAAAAAGTCTGTAAATTTTAATTACGCTTTTCATTCTCTCTCGGGCCCCTAAGCTTTTATTTACAGTCGTACGAACACCGAAATGCCGTGAAGAAATACGTGAAAATTATATTTTGCTTAAAATATTATCGAGACCCTAAACAGATAAGCTCAGACCTTTTGAAAACCCAAACTTACTAAACCTAAGTGACTATCTATCTATCCAATGGACTATCTTTCCACTGGTGGTAGGTCTCTCATATGTGAGAGTCCGCCTGGGTAGGTACCACCGCAATGTGTATTTTGCCCCCAAGCAGCAGTGGTAGTCACTGTTGTGTTCCGGTACCAAGAACATTATAGCCAATGGAACTACTGGACATAATGAAACTTAACATCTCACGTCTCCTGAGACGTAGCGAGCGCAGTGGAAAACCAAACAATAATTACTTTGTGTTTTAAGGTGTTGCATAATGTTTATAATGTTTATGGGCGGTCGTATCGCTTACCGTCAGGCGAACGGCAAGCTCGTCTCGTCATTCACAGCAATAATAATATATATATATATATCGAACAAAATATGTAGCAAAGTTAATTTTACATAAAATATTGAAACTGAGGTAAAAACTAATTTATTAAATATTTTATAAAAAATATTATTTTCTGTCTCATTTTATTTATCAGTAACTAGCACAATATTTTGATATATCGTTTACAAAAACTTATTTATTTCTTTTTAACATTTTTTTTCTTTACTCGCGTATTTTGATATTTAATTGTTATATAAAACCTTTTTAGTTGTATTTATTTTTCCCACATAAAATTATGAGTTGCTTACGTAATTCCCTCAGCTTCCATCAATATCGTAGCATATTCCTAGTTTGAGTGTGTGTGTTTGCGAACCATAAAAATATTTGGTTCGAAAGGCTAAAACATTAATAGGCTGTTATTCAATTATCTGATTAGGGACAATCATTCAATACTCTGTCTGAAGAAATAAAAATAAATTGAATAAGTATGACGAAAGATACGATACTTATCCAATATACAGAATATTGTCAACAATATGTTTTATGCCATTCACACATTATGTCAACATCAAGTGAGCCGGTGCAGATAACACGCGGTTTTATCTCGTAACATATTTTCATGATTGTGTACGGGAAATTCTGAGAGGATGTTTCAACTATATTTAAAAATCCGACATTCAAGGAGATTTAAAAGGCGTATCTATAAGTTGACCTTCGTCTTATTAGCGTAGAATGGTTCCAATAATTTAGTTAGATTAGTATTCCCTTGTAAGAATACATTCAGTAAAAACTCACTATACGTCTATCAGATGTATCCATTAAGTAACTTAAAGTCATCGTAGTCGTCTTTTCAAGACGGTCTATTTTAGACCTTTTTGACAGAACAACAAAATACAAGTCGTTTATTTTAACATTAAATTATTGTTAAGCAACACTAAAAAACTTTTGGCTCACCAAAATGTGTAATTAAGCTTACTTTAACGCAACAAAGTAAGGGCAAAAATAAGGTCGATGAGGGGTTAGTTCAAGGTTATAGTAACGCTACATTAACCGAAATTAGATACCGTAGTCACGAAACGAAATTAATTATTATAAAGAGAGGCAACAATTAATAATCAGTGCAATGCAGCGCGAGTGGTAGATTTTTTTTGTTTAAATAGTTTTCCTTTGAGATTGAGTAGATAGAATTCTTTTCCGTTTGCTTTTCATTTTAAATTCATATTGCAGAGACATAGATCTATTATATACATGCGAATGAGTTTTAAAAGCAGTAAATTTTGCACAGAACACTGTATGTAAAGAAATTGTTAAATTCTAACAACCAACTTTATAATACACCGATAAAATAAACATTTACGGGACTATTTCGTTTGCAAAATAAAAAAGTTTTCAATGGACGCCCACGACACACGTCGCTGCAAAAGAGAAAACATTTTCATATTTTTTCTGCTGTCGTTTTAAAACATGGCGTGTGCCGACTTATTTTACATAAAATATGTTATCTATTAAATGTAATTTATAAATCGTCAAAATTTGTTTATTGCTCAGTTTAAAATTTTTATAGAGACGATAAATTCGATTTTTTAGAGTAATAATTACGGAATAAGCTTCAGGTTACAGAACTACGCTATGGGGTAATTGATTTATTGTAATAGTACATAGTGTCGATACGTGGACACTGACGGTGGGGCTAGTCCACAAATTTAAGGTCGCCCAGCGGGCGATGGAGCGAGCTATGCTAGGTGTCTCTCTCGGATAAAATAAGAAATGAGGTTATCCGTGAGAGAACCAAAGTAACGGACATATTTAGCTCGGAGAATAAGCCAGCTGAAGTGCCAGTGGGCTGCCATATCTGTCGTAGGACCGATAGCCGCTGGAGCAGACGAGTCCTAGAGTGGAGACCGCGTCTCGGTAAGCGTAGCGTAGGACGACCTCCGACCCGCTGATCCGGCGACATTCGCCGCAGGATCGCCGGTGGACGCTGGATGAGGAGAGCGGAGGACCGAGCAACGTGACGCGCTCTAGGGGAGGCCTATGCTCAGCAGTTGACAGTTGTAGGCTGATAGGATGAGATAGTTTTAGGAAGAGACCGATTATCAGATTCGATAATAAATATTATCTATAATTATAATATTTTGTTTAAATTGCTTTTATAATAAAATATTCATTTAAGAAAAATAATCGAAAATATAAAAGTTTTGATTGTAAAATTTAATATATTCTGCTTTGTGTTCTTATCTTGCGCTTTAAATTATTGTTAAAAGTTTTATTATTCCAAAGGGAAAAATGCAACCAGGGCACCTATTTTATGCCGTGTGCATTTCGTCCCATTTCATGATCTGATTGGAGCCGATTCTATAAAATATCGGGGACAAATTTCAGACTCTGTATTGATACCGACCAGATAAACCCAACATCATTTTAGACATCGTTCTCTATAAATTTATAATTATGTATTTAAACAACAGAATTAATCTATGGAACACCTTTTCCTGTTGTAATGGCCCGTAGAGTTTGTTAAAGTTTCATGAACTCTCATAGGAACTCTTGAATTGTTATTCTATTACAGTATTACAAATTAACTAATATAACTTTATGTCAAAGTCAATAAAGACTAAAACAAGCAATCGTACGTGGTCACGTATTAATATTTGCACAGACTCTTCATACATGCATGCTATTAGAGTTAATTAAATATTCATTCCATGTAATACAGGCGCGTGGGTTCAATATACTTTGATATCGTCGAGATCTGCGAATTTTGAGTCTGAGATTATTATTATAACTACGGGTGATGTGGTCTCATCGTTTGTTTTACATTCTCTTATGTATTAATTTAAGTGAGGTAGACTCAAATAATTTATAATCCATAAACTTATTTGTTGTTGATCTTATGTAAAACGTGCCACGAAATATTGTCACATCATGGAATTTTATTATATACGTACATATCTTCACATGGCCATGGTGGTAATTTTTAAATAAGAAATGTCTAACAAATCTTTCTAAGTTCTTTAAATATATTAAGTGTGAATTTACTAACATTTAACCAGTTATTAAGCATGTTAGTCTCTTTTACAAGCATTGTAGGTTTTCCACCGCCGCTGAAGGCCTGAAGGAATGTGTAACTATCTATAGTCCTAAGCCGCCATAACAACTCTACCTATTTACTCAAATGGGAGTTAAGTGATTTCTCGAGTTTACATCCCGTAATTTATATTCCACTGTATTCATTTACAGTTCAGCTTACCAATTAAATGAACCATTTGTAGTGATAACACGGTTTTGCGATAATAAAATGAAATAAAAGACGACTAAGCAATTACGGGCTGGGGCATTAGGTATCTATTAACAATATTATGTCATATCATCAATAAAATATCCATCTAATATGTATATAAAAGTGTTAATACTAGACCCTATAGATTATACAATTATTAATGTCATCAAACTATTTATTAGAATAAACTAATGAAACTAAATATTTGAAAAACGAGAGAAAATATCGATGCGACCGTTTGAAATTATAGAAAAGACCCTTTTGGTGAGTCAGAATCGATCTCAAAATGAGGAAATGATAGTGATTGAATGCGTGTGAACTTGATACATAGTGGACCCGCACTTACTCTGAGATACAGACATATATTCTGAGAAACAGATGTAGCGACGCTAATTAACGCTATTTAACGACGTAAATTTCGTCATATTAAATTTTAAAGGCCGAAATATCCATGATTATTAATTATTTTTACGTTTTTCTTTCAACTGCGAGAACTAATCACTAACTAGACGTGAATTTAAATTCTTTACTTGCCAATACTTGTTTAGTTACCCAGATTAAAGCCGAAACAAAATGTATGAAAATGGACCTTGAGCTACCACCTTAAGTCTGAATTGATCATTTTCATAAAATGATCACATAAATAGGTTGATAATAAAAAGAAAAGTTTTGATTTTTTTAAAGTAGTCGCTATTTTTATTGAGATAATAAGATTTTAGAAACCAATCGATACAATGTTAAATTAAAGATGAATGAATGTTAAAGATACCTTAAACCTGAATTTAATCATTTTAATATTTACAGCAATACATATTTCCGCTAACGGTTTGTAAAGTTCAGCTAAACTAGCAAGCGAAGCGTATCAATTGGCCCCGGGCTGTTCAAATAAGCCTTGCTTTTACAGTTGGAAACTGTCTGCACAAGAATGGCCTGATAATTGGTTTAATTTAAATTTATCTTGTTTATTATCCGCCTCATTAGTCTATTGATGAGACGGTTTAGGTTTGATAGTCTTGGGGTAAGGAAAGCTTTTAAAACGAAATTGTAATGATTGTTGGTTACACAAGGGTATAGACCATGTTTATGTTGTGTTAGGGTTACATTTTTATAGGCTACCGAATAATCAAGTAAGTCACGTAGGGCCTGAAACAGGCCGACAACAGAGAGAGCGGCCTGAAACAGGCCGAGAAACAGGCCTGAAATATGCCATTCCTAATTGTTTTTTTTTGTTTCTATTAGCGTTATCGACTTCCGACAGTCGATAACGCTAATAGAAACAAAAAAAAACAATTAGGAATGGCATATCCAAGCGATATGTCTATTACTAATTAAGAGATCGATGTGGAGGTCTCTTACGTAAAATCCCACAGTAACAGAAGGATGATGGATGTAGGGATGTTATGGAGCTCCGTAACCGTGACCGAAACTATCGGATATCCGAAATAAAAATATATCCATAGCCGTAACTGAATCCGTTAAAAAAGTTTCCAATAAGTTACGGATAATATGTTTTGACAGGTTTTTGGTCACCGCTCACACGCCATCTTGTATTTATATATAGTTTGTTTGTAATTTCTAGTCATAACATAACCTCATTCATAAATAGTACTTTTTTATTTAGAGTAGGTACTTATTTAATAACGTGTAGGAATAGTGGTGTTATCTAATAAGTTGATATATAAGGACAAAATGCGTCCAAAGTAGGTACTTTAATTCGGATATTTTTCGATCAAGTTAAAGGTAATAACTTTTCACGGAGAGGAGAGGAGGTGGCACTACTTGACTGAAACTTCATCTCAAATTAAAACACAAAGTTTTTTCCGAACACCCATGTCCTCCAATTAGTTCATCGATAATTAATAAATTATTTTAGAATTTTAATTAAGAAATTTCATATCCGTAACATCCCTGGATCCCGCCCATCCCGGCCTACAAAGAGGGGAGAAATTAGAATTTAGGACGAAAAATTATGGGCTGAACCTAAGGGCGAAGCTACCACCGCATCAACCTTATCAATGATACGGGCCTCCTAGCTTTAAAGATCTTTCTTGGCCCATACCTACATTAAAATAAGCAGGTCCCGTGTGGGGCGAACTCTGGTTCGCAATGCCTTAAAGGGCTTCCAACAAATTTTGATGTAGGGCTCCTCTAAGGCAAGCTACGCCACTAGTGGAACCGTACGAATCAACAAGCTGTCAGTGCACGATCGATCTGTCCACAGCACGGTTGTCTACAGCACATTTATACTATTTCAGTTCGCTAACTTTAATTCCGCGACCTTAATTTTATGTCGCGTTTTTTCATTGTCGATTAAGTTTATATTGGATTATCGCGTCTGGTGGAAACGCAATTTTGAACGAAGGCCGTTCTAGGAGCTGCCTACCTAACTAGTACCAAAGTGCAAGAACTTGGTTTCAATGAGTATAAACACTAAACCGCAATGGTCATTGTAATAGTACTCTTTTATTCTATTAGTATCTACTTAAAATATATCCGCGTATTTCAAAAATCACAACTGGATATACTGCCCAATTTCTGTCTGTTTTATCGCATTTTGAAAAATATATTTATTTTTCACAAAAATACGAGATGAGTTTTCCGGGCTTGATGGAATTATTATGACTTTAAATGGCAACACCATTCAAACTTTTAGTTACAAAATTTTGCACTGCCGTTGCGGTCGTCATCCCGACGTAACGTAACATAACATATTGTAAGATTTACAAAATGCATTAAATTAAATATTTAATCTATGAAGGGCGTAGCTACCGCCGTGTCAGTGATACGGGGCACCTGGCTTTGGGGCCTCTTGGCCCATACCTACATTAAACCAAGCGGGCGCCTAAAAGTTCGCACTGCCCTTAAGAGCCCCCAATGTAGTAGCCATTTTAGGCCCTAAAATATAGGGCCCTTCTAGGCTCTATGGCAAGCTACGCTAATCTCGAATCTATCTACGATATTCTTTACACCGGAATACAAGACACATGCGCTACTATTCAGCAGCAGTAATAAACAATGTGGTGTCTGTCAAGATGAACGCGCGCATAACAGAAAGCTACCACGTATGCCGTAAGTAATATTTTGACATGACCTAGATATTGATAGGTACTAACAATATTGCACCTAGTGATATCTGTGAAACAATATCTAGCAATATCAACATCGTTGCTGCTGACGCCTAGCAACTTTGTGCCAGGAACCGGAGCTATTCCTAATGCACGGTACAGTTTCACCGCGTGATTTTTTGGTATGTCAGAGTGAATATTATACTGTTGGGGGCTTGGTCCGGTGATTTCATTTTTTCGGCTTAAACTGACTGGGTCGTAACACCGATCTGAACATAATCGCCTAGTCATT
>NW_023592721.1:0-33366 GCF_014839805.1 Manduca sexta | reverse complement strand
TTAACACTGGATTTTTCCTTATTGCTAGACTTCTATGTAGGATTTTCAATGTCTCTCGATAGACCCCATTTTTTAATCATATCGACACGCAATATTAGTCTTATATACAATTAAAATATGTTTTAGCAAAATTAATGTCTAAAGTAACCATTGTACTTACTGAAGCTAACGTACGCTACGGATCGTCTCGTCAAATCTTACAAAACTAATGGCACGCATAATTAACATTGTTATCAACTTTTAAGGCTTATAGTAAATGTTTCTTTTATCAAAACATTTTAGCCCGTGTGGCAGATAAACTACTACGTCAGCAGATAAACACAAACAATATGTCAACAGTAAACATATATGTGATTAGATTTTTATCATTTTATTTATACAGGGCCATTGTGACATTGCATTCTTAAATAAAACTACGTACTTATTTTCTTGAAAATTACACTTACTTACTCGGACTATAGACGTTCATAAAAGTATAATTTTTGCACAATATAAATATGAATAAAAAGTAATTTTAATTTTACACGCCCTACTGCCACTATATTTACTACTCTAACATAATTCGTCGCAGCAGCAACATGACACTTTCAATACACTCACGCACACGCCATATTCGAATTAAACTACAAAATAATAAAATATCCGAAAATTAAACCTTAAATTCATGGATGATTTTTGATACAATATTAGCAGAGGTAAAGACGAGTATGTGGTTTCATTTATGCACGCAATGTCAAAATGACCCTGTATTATCAGACTTAATATACTTGTATTGCATTTACTTTTGTATTGCTTGTTAGAATTTCAAAATATCTCGAAACAGGTTCCTAAATTAAGAATCCAGCACGACTTTTCCATGATTGAAACGCCATTGATATTTTTAAAAGGGAGGTGGGTATTAGGACCCAATGGCCATACGCTGAGAAAATAAGGTCTGGTGGTTTGTTTCGGAATCGGACTCATGCTCTAAACTCTAAAGCCCAACCCCGCCTGAAACCGAACATGTACGATGGCTTCGTTTATTTTGCAGCATAATGACCTATAAGATGACATGACATAAGATATGCCTGGGGCCTGAAGGACCGAATAAATTCCTTGTAAATTAACGTAATTTTTAATAGATACCAACATTTTGAATTTTACGGGTGGAATTCGTCCGGATACCGTCATAATTTAGCCCGAACGATGCGTGGACGTAGAATCTAGGTTCAGGTGTTCTTTTGACAGACGTTGTTTTCACAACATATTACCAGCCCGAACACATCCAACAAATACCACGCGACGATTTTAAAACATTACGTAAGCCGGTACCAAATTAGTTTAATACAATTACAGCAATAGGGTCTTCGTTATAAACTCATTCTGTTTCAAACTACAATTACAACAGTTACATGTAGTAATCACCATGATACGAACAACGAATATTCCCTTAAAAGTTTAATTTCGAAGGTTGAAATAAATATATATGTTTTTTTTTGTTTTACCAGTAAGCGTAGATTTATTTATTTATGTTGTAACTGACTAACGTTCCATACCGGCGCTTGCACTAATATATATATTATTATATTTAACTTTGCCTGAATCTTTTACTTATTATTAAGTTTATCTGCCGAGTATCAGGTGGAAGTCTGAACTTTGTTCCCGATATAGCGATAGGCTTGCCCCCTATTACGTAATTATGAGACAAAGCATATGTATAGCGTAAAGTGGATGCCCTAGCAGCACATCTGCCTATCCTTTCAGGGATAAAGGCGTGATCTGTTTTTTTGTTTTTGACCTTTCTGACGGGGCCTATCAGCCGTCGTATCCTTTAAATTTGCTTTATTTATTTTTTAATAATAATATTCATGCGTAGATTTTACATTCTCACACATTGGAAATCACTTAAAGTTCACCCTCTCAAATTATAAACGTGATTTCGTCTTGTACATTACTTATGTTTTCATAACTTTCTCCCTCTATATCTCCAGTTCCAATTGACGTACGCGATTCGTTTTAGCCTTAGAACACTAGCGGGAACGAGCTCTTTCATTTCACCTTTTGGCCACTCACATAGTTTCAGTTGGAGGGAAGCTAAAGGTGGGCATTCAATTTGACCTTCAACAGGAGTTAAACTACAATTCACGTTTCTCATCGTACAAGGGCATTAATATGAATAATATTATCAACAGACTGCAGAGCAGCACGGGTCCTCTAAACAAAAAGATAATTATGCACACAGACGTAAGCGTTCGTGCCGGTTCTGGTTATGGAATGCAAGCAAAACACAACACATAGCATACAATAGCATCAATAAAATTAACCTTGAATCGTCCAAACGTGAGTTTATGAACTGCGCGACATGTTATAAAAAAATAAGTAGGAAAATAAACCAAACACACATGTCTTTTTCTTGCCGACTATTTCAGATAAATAAATAAATACCTAAGTAGATATCTCTTATCTCGTTGTTTTATAGATCTTGGCAAATTGTGAAGAAATGTACCTGACGACGTATGATAAGTCCATTTTATCCAATTGGCTGAAAAATATTGCACAATTAACTGAGCCCATTGACTCACTCAACCCTGAGTTGGATGAAATAAAACAGGGCAGTAGGTAATAAGAACTTGAATACTGTGTCTGACGTCATGGGTGACGCCCCGTCGCGCCGCATTATATTTTACTATAAGTACTATCAATGGTCATTCGTATTTGATGATAATAAACACCGTATACCTACCTACATAAATAGTAAATAATATTTTATTACTACAGTATTTTACTTGGGTAGATATTCTAAAATATAATTCGGTTAAATTTTTATTTGTGTCAGAACTATGTAAAATAAATTATGGTAAGCGTGAACCAATAAGAAAATTATTTATGTGTAATTGGTATTCTGGGTTTTTCACACTAACTTCACACATCTATGGATATTTTTCCTCAATTAATCTGTAGAGCGTAGACTGTTCTATACAAATAAATGAAAATAGGTGCAACGCAACACATATTGAAACAAAACTTATTAGAATGATAGAGGATAATGTAAATTACATTTTCATCTGCAGTCACAACGCTCGTAAACGATAAGAGGTTACTCTGTTATCATTGCATAATGTAAACACTACGTACGGCCGTAAAATTTGTAATATACTTAACTATAGTAATTAACGTAAAAATTTTGATACAAACCTTTTATAATCAGAAAAACGCTGCACATAAAGTCATATTCAATTGTAAACAAATAAATAAATATTGTCATGACTACTTACCTGAAACTATTAGCGCTTCATTTGGTCCGACGGTATGTATGTTGCCCATGTTTTTTCTTCTTTTTTCACACAATAAACCGCAATAAGACCACTTTTTTCACTTCACAAACAAAACCACAACAATCCACCGCTAAATCAATAAATACAAAAACAACAATGTACGAAACGAACGAATGACGCGAGCGGCTTATCACCTTTTTTCACTTGGCAATAAATCAATTTTATCGATTATCTAGTCAAACTCAAGCTCCACACTACGGAGTTCGGGCGACCGTCCGACACAACACACGAGCCGACCTTCCCACAGATGCAACAAGATTTTCACGGCGCAGTTTAAATGCTTAAAATATGTACTAATTGCTACGAAACGTAAGTTGATCTCAAAATTGTTTATGGATTCTAAAAAAATGTCGATGAACATTTGTCTTTTTAAATGGTGGACGCATTGTGATTGTTTGATGTAAAAATACGTTTGCTAATGGTAACAACCTAAAACCGACATCAGAAATAAGTTTCTTGTAAATTGTTAGTACATTATTACATGTGATTCAAATGCAATGTTTCGAACGCCATAGAAGTATTTCACGTACCATGACATGATTTTCACGAAACTACCCATTTTTTCAATATAATTCGTACTTGCAGATTTGCGCTGATTAATTTAAGCATAAAAATGTCGGACACCAGTGATCTTGACCGTCAAATCGAGCAGCTAAAAGATGTGAGATTATTATGGAAGCCGAGGTTAAGGCGTTATGTGCAAAGGCCCGCGAAATCCTTGTGGAAGAGAGCAACGTGCAAAGAGTAGACTCTCCGGTTACTGTAAGTGTTCCATAATAATTATAAATAAAATATTGTGTAAAATATTTTCCCAAAACGCATATTCGGTGACATAATCTCTAACTTGCGAAATTGACATGGTCTTAGTTATGCAAAGTTGTATGTTAAATCAACTAACAACTTGTGTAAACAATACTTTTAATACAAACAATATAATTATTTATAAGAACCTCGCAGTTTTATTTTCATATTGAATTTATAAACCTTCCACATGAAGGAAATTGTGGAAGTGTTTTTGTTATAATGTTTATATTTAAACATGATATGGTGTTTCTCTTATTATCATAGATAGTTAATAGTCTTAAAGGAAAATTACTGTTTCATGAAATAATCATAAGTATTATGAAATCATTTTCATTTCTCGTTTCTATGTTGCCAATATCAATATGCTTTACATTCCTTTGCACTGAATTATCAATACAAACTCTATGATTGGCAGTAAATGTTGTAAAATTAACATAAAGATTTGTCATACACTTGTAAATATTTAATTTCTTATAATTTTAGGTATGTGGTGACATACACGGGCAATTTTATGACCTCAAGGAGTTGTTCAAAGTGGGTGGCCGGCTTCCAGAGACCAAGTATTTGTTTATGGGTGACTTTGTGGACAGAGGATTCTATTCAGTTGAAACTTTCTTATTGCTTCTAGCTTTAAAAGTAAGTTTATAAGAGACAAAGATTTATTATATTTTAAGCAAAAAAAAAAACATATATTTTTGTATTTTATCAAGAATATTATAATATTATGTATGTTGACCTTATTATTCTTCTATTTATATCTATGACAATCAATTTTAGCACAACGGTGTTTTACTCAGAGTAAAATAATTTTATTTATTTTATCTATTACTTTGAAAGTAAATTATTCTCTATTGTCTTAACAACAAAATACAAATCATTTTGATGAATAGAAATATTTAGAGATGTATATGTAGCATGTTACCTTCTTTTTAGATGTAATAATGCATTCAAAGGATCTCTGTTGCTTAAACCAAGAATGGGATGGAATTAATAGTAATCCTATTTTAGATGCAGCTACCCAGACAGAATAACACTAATAAGAGGTAACCATGAATCAAGACAGATCACACAAGTGTATGGCTTCTATGATGAATGCCTTAGAAAATACGGCTCCATCACAGTCTGGAGGTAAGTGTATACTTATTGAACTGATTTTTAGATAATATGATGTAAAGCAGAGGTTGTTGAAGTATTTTATGCCCCACCACCCTGAACACACCCTCACAAATGCCCAAGGCCTCCCTACTCTTCAATGTGAGGAAAAGGAAGCCAGAGACAACACCAAGTATTCTTATATTATGAAGTTGGGTCTGTTATTTGTCCCATCTCCATGGCTTTACTTCTCTAACCAATGATTGTGAAATTATGCAAATTTAGAGTGTCAAGGGTACGGAAGGATGTATGGTTTTCATTTATCCATAAAAAAATACTGTTTCTGAGGATTAGAAATTAATTTATATATTGTTGTCACACTTCACTAGGAGGACACCCCTCGCCCCTTTTTCAAAAGCAATCTATAGAGTCTATGATATCTAATAATATAATAATAGCTGGCAAACAACTTGAGTACACTACCACATGGTGTAATTTTTTTTGTATATATAAATGTCTGTGGGCTACACTAACTCAAAGAAAAATCCTCTACCATGCTATAATGAGCTCAAGTTGTTTGCCAGCTGACCACTAGTTGCTCATTCCAACCTCATACTTAATTTTCTATATGCCCTTTAACAACTTTGGCATCTAGATATATTAACTACGGCAATAGGCACTTATCCTATTCACTATTTTATCACATTACAAATATAAGTTTAATAAAATCATGAGCTGCTTGTTGCATCTAATTTTGTTGTTGTAAATTCAATATATTAAGTTTAGTATATCTTTACAGTTAACCAAAAAAGTAGTTAATAAAATTCAAAATTCAAGTCGCATTAGACTTTGAAGTTCTGAATGTGTTCAGATACTTTTAAGGGTCAATTTTTATAAAGTTGTCTGTGAATTTGTCAACTCTGATCGAAACTACTACATTGTATAACCCCAAGGGCTAATGAGATACATAATGTCATAACAATTGCAAAACCCATCAACAAAGCCTGAAATCTTTATATCTAGATTGTCCAAACCCTTGACCACATACTGGTATAAAATTATGCTTTAATAGGAATAAGCTTAAAATCATTCGCCATTGAATGTCCCTGTTTGCCAAATTTGAGTTGTGGTTTCTCTTGCCATCTTTAAACTAATCGAACATCTTATTTCACAAATTATAGAGACTGGTAATGAAAGACAATTTCCTTAACAAGACTAATAATTTCTTTCACACATGCTCAGGTATTGCACAGAAATATTTGATTACCTATCACTGTCTGCAATCATCGATGGTCGAATATTCTGCGTACATGGTGGGCTGAGCCCCTCCATACAGACTCTGGATCAGATCCGCACCATCGACCGCAAGCAGGAGGTGCCGCATGATGGGCCCATGTGTGATCTGCTGTGGAGTGACCCTGAAGGTTTGTGTTGTCAGCTAGTTGTTACTAAATAGTGTTTGCTATATGTTCATGTAATTATTTTTGCAGTTTATGAAGACGTATATTCCATAGCCTATAGCCTTCCTCGACAAATGGGCTATCCAACACTAAAAGAATTTTTCAATTCAAACTCTTCAGCTTTATATGATTACATAAAAAAAACTTATGTTTGTTATTATAATGACTATCATGAACTTCTTTTTTTAAATACTTACACGGACTGAAGTGAGATTTGTTACTAATTAGTTTAAAAAGAGATAAAATATACAATAATCTTAAAATGCGTATAATTCAAAACTTAGAGATTAATAAACAAATTATGATGAGTTTAAATCTTATGAAAACCTGGTACCCGACTCATGTGGTCAATGACCTGTATGATTATTCTACTAGTAATGAATGTACTATATGTAGACACACAAGGCTGGGGCGTGTCGCCGCGGCGCGGGCTACCTGTTCGGCTCTGACGTGGTGGCGCAGTTCAACGTGTCCAACGACATCGACATGATCTGCCGCGCGCACCAGCTCGTCATGGAGGGCTACAAGTGGCACTTTAATGAAACTGTGCTCACTGTGTGGTCTGCCCCTAATTACTGTTACAGGTTAGCTATTTGTACATATTGATTTGAACTAGTATAAACTGTAAAGCCATATTGTGACTGATTTTACTTAGTAATTTGCTTATGCAAATGGACTGACTATATAGCTCTTTACCAATGCACCAGGAAACTGATATAAAATGGTTACAGTCTATATGTTTTTTTTTTTTGTAACACCAATAAATTATTATGTTACTTTCCTATATTAGTTCCTTTTCTAGATAGTAAACTATTTTACTTTTTGTGCAACAGATGTGGCAATGTAGCAGCAATATTAGAGTTAAATGAGAATCTGCAGCGCGAGTTCACAATATTCGAAGCTGCACCGCAAGAGTCCAGAGGTGTGCCCTCTAAAAAACCTCAAGCGGACTACTTCTTATAATGTTCCATACAATAGACAATTGACATGAACCAACGACGCGTCTAGTATTACGGATTTTTAATTAGTAGTGACAAAATATTTCAATGTGGAAATAATTTTATTGTGATTTTAAGACTGGTAAGTGTAGCGAGTTGATTGTGTTTTATTTTAAGATCAAAATATGTTTTGGTTACCAGGCCTTCATTCATATTACTATTACTTATTTATACTTGAGACCATATCTTGTATTAGTGAGCTGATTATGCCTACTTTAAAATACTTCTATACCATCTTCGTGAAAGCTGACTAAGCCCTTTCATTCAACCCCAAGTAATATGAATGAAGGTATCTGGATACCCATTTAGCATTGTGTTCGCCGAAAAATTTTAGAACGAAAATTGACTATTCTACGCGCGATTAGATTTTCGGCGTAAAAACGGCTATATAATAAAACATAAACAATAGTAAAATCAGATTTAGTACAAACTAATTTCCGTTCTAAATAGATTTCAACCTTGATTTAGTGAACTGTTATAGTAAACTTTAGGCATTTTGTAATTAAAGTATTCACTCTTCCATATTACACTAGATAACTTTAGAATAAGAATGTACCACTGTTATGATGAAGACAAATTCAATTACATTCAGTGGTGTAATGAATGTTTTGATTGGTAGGGTTGTCAAATATGTGATGAACAATAGGATAAGGTTAATGTTGTATAAAAACAGACGTGGGCATGGTACGTACCAGTTACTATTATATTATGAGGATATAAATAATTCTATAAATGGTATATGAACCTCTGTTAACTTTATAAAGGACTGCTGCTATAAACTGTTGACTAATATAAAACATTTGATACAAAATCATGACACCAAAATAAAAATTATTTATGACTGCTCATATTAGTATGTTTCATAGTTTAGCTAGTTATTATATAAATATTTTTCAGACACTTAAAACAATCACAATGTACTTATTTGTTTGTACTAATTCTTCCAGTAACATTGTTAAAGACTAATACATATTTATCATATTGACTTACATGCAGACTGACTAAATAGCAATATAATTGACTTGCGTCTGTTTTATGTATTCTAAATAAAATATAAAGAACCAGAGCCCATGCAAAATTGTCACTCAAACACTGCCGTATCTTATATAACTCTTAAGGTTAATAGTAAATATTTATTATGTAATCATTAATGTGTGTTACGGTTAAGACGAGTTTGAGTATGGCCGCGGCCACGATACGTCATCGCTTTGTTCTGCCTATTAATGTGTAGGGGGCACACGAGACTCGAATAGGTAGGTAGAACTATTAGGTATAAATGTTCATTACATTAGCACCGCAGGTCGGGCCGTGCGCCGTATGTTTTCAGCCTTATACTTAAGCCAATGCACAACTGTTTAAAATAAATCACATACCTAAGAATAGTAATCATTAATTGCAGTGTTGAACTGCATTAGTAATTGAAATTATTTTCTTATAATATTGAGATAGGTCACTAGGTGTCGTGTAAAAATGTGCATTTTCCAAATAGAGTTGACTAGTAAAATTGTGACATGATCTCATTTGTTACACAGGTGTTATAGCCCATGTTCTAAATCTGATTAGTATTCCCTGGCGGGGAGAACTCGGCTAGTATAGTCAATTAGGACGTACCATGTGTAATCAATAAGCCTGTTATTTATTTACCTCATACTGTATTCATATTTCAGAAAACCTACATGAATTATGATTTTCCGTTCTTTGTTAGACAACACTTTTGTATCTTCACTTCTTTTTTTTACAATAATTAAAATGAAATACCATTGCTTCATGTTTATTTATTAAAATAAAACTTCTAAACTTAACAAAGAGGTAGCATTTTTCCTTAGACTAGCAATTTTATTTAAATTACACTTTTATTGCAGTACACAATTCAGGTAATATGTCACCACATTTTGTTGACACTTTGATGTGGGCTATGTCATCTGCTCTTGTTGGCCCAATATTTAAAATAGCTATTTCCTTATTCTCTTCTCTAGCTTGCAGAATTATTCTATAACTTGAATATACAGTGAGACTTGATCCTAATACAAAGACAGCATCGCTATCACTCACTTTACTTCTTACTAGTTCTACTCGTTGCTTTGGCACATTATCACCAAAAAATATAATGTCCGGTTTTAAAGGACCTTCACACTTGGGACAAAGTGGCACTCTGAAATTGTCTACTTGTTCCTGCAATTAAAACAATTGATAATTATTGTTATGTCACAGTCATAACCACATATATTTAAAGTCACACTTCAGTATTACACTTTTAAATAAATCATTTCAAATGAGATCTGTGAAAATTTAAAGTAAGTATATTGTGTAAATACTTTTGTTGATAAACAACTTTAATATAATAAATAATTCCTAAAAACTTTTAAATCACCTTAGAAAGATCAACATCCCCATCAGGTCGAATCATAGTAAAGTTACTCTGAATACTTGGATTGTTCTTCAATATCTTATCTTGTAACTCATGTCTGTCTATTTCATATGGACAATTTAAACATTTTACAATATAACCAGTTCCATGTAGCTCTATGACATTCTCAGATCCAGCCTTGTGATGTAGTCTGTCAACATTTTGAGTCACTATGGATGTTACTTTGCCAATCTGAAAATATTTTGCCATTTCAAATAATTACATAAATGTAAAAAACAATTTAGGTATAATCACAATTTTATACAAAGATATATTTTGTTCACAGCCTTGCCTGCAGGAAAGTATTTCCAGTATAAGACACCCACCATATATTTTTCCACAATAAAAAAAGCCTTTGTCCTTCCCAGGGTCTTGTATTATCTCCATACCAAAATTTCATCAAATCTGTTTAGTACATTTCAAGTTTATCACATTCAGAGAGATGTAGGAGTGGGGACTGTCTTATATTATGTATAGTGATAAAAATAAATATTAAAGAATATCTATAGTCACTAAATTTATAGAATTGTTAAAAGCGTGGAGGTTTATACTAGTACAAGACAAAATATTTGTATTGATACATATACCTTTTCTAACTCCCTGATAGCTAAATGTGTATCATTAGGTTGAACGCTGCTGAATCTTGGCCAACCAACAAAGTTTAGCCCAATACCGCTGTCTCACTTTAGGATATTTAACAAATTCTTGATACTGGATGGGTTTGTGGTTACTCCGAGCATAGAGACCAACCTCCTCTGATCTATAGTCAGGTATTCCTAGATTGAAATTAAAATCAACTTACAACATTGACATTTCAGGACACAGACACATGGAATGAATGAAACTTAAGGGCTAAAAGAATCACGCTCTACATATTTTTGTATAAAATGAACATTTTTTTAAAGTTTCGAATGATTTCCACCTAAATTTCCTCTCTTTAACGCTATTATCTTTGGCTCTACTCACTCCCAACAGCTGTTGATAGGAATGTTTATATTTTATTCCTACCGATATTATGTATAAACTATAACCGATTATTAGACAGAACGTCTTACCCGATTCTGTTGAAATACCAGCCCCCGTTAAAATAAGTATTTTGTCGTGTTTAACCAAGAAACTTCTGAGTATCTCGATATCTTTGTGATCTGGAGGTTTATGTTTGGGCACATACACAATGGATCGGTTATTAAAAACTTTTATATTAGTAGGCAGAATACGACGAAACATTTTTAAATAATTATATAATTATGGATAAACATAAAAATATATGAGATACATTATGATTTGTGATAGGTACATATGAATTGTTGACAATTATTGAATTTGACAATGACTATACTGTTGACAGTTGACACTGAATAGTGATAACGAGTGATGAATACATATTACATACTCTGTCTACGGATGAGTCATGATGAATAGGGGACCGGCCTATGCTTGATTTTGTACATTATTCTATATGTAATGGTTAATAATACGAAAAAGAAGCACTCCTGCGAAAACTGCATAACAATTGGTTAAAAAATGAGCGAGTAATTCATATTTAAAATATTGTAACGTGCAGAAGTGGGCGCGACGTGGGGATATCGCTTCATCTCTTTTTTCGCACGCGTCGTAATTCCCTATGACGTCACATGTGGATATTTCGTCTCTTTTTTGATTCTTGTTAATTACCCCTTCCACCGAAATTCAAAGACTTATAACTTGTTGATTTTTTACCGGATTTTAATAATTCCTTCGGTGTTATAATTTATATTATGTAAATATTTGATAATAGTAAAGAACAAAAATGAGTCCGGTACCCTATTGTGTGTTGACTTGGCAGCATGGTATCTCATCTAAACCAGTCCCTGTGGAACTTCAAGAGGAAAGCGAATTAAAAAATGTATAATATACATATATACTACTTAATATATATTGTCTTTTGATTTTGATTATTTTATACATAGCTTCTGACTTTGAAATAATGAAAAAATGGTCCAATTGTAACAAGAAACAGTAGAATACACTGCATGGTTGAGAACCATTGCTTGTCCTTACAAAAAGAAGAAAATCAAACAATAAATTTCCTATGTCAGATTTGTCAACAGTCAAATGTCAAGTTCTAGTTTATTTTTGTCTCTGAGTCAAGTTTTTAGGTTAGGTATTGCTGCTAATCACCTCTGACATTAACAAAAACAATTATAAAAGTAAAGTAATATTGAATATACTTATATATATTCCTAGGATAGATTGTAATTTTATAATTTTAATTCTTAGAATTCTGAAATGACGCTGTTCAAGTTGCGATCGGCACCGTTTGTACTCATCGAAGATGATATTAACAAAAATACAGTGCCTTTAATTTTAGAACTTGTACAAAATACGAGCGGCGTAATTAATTTGTTTGCATATGAACAACCGATTACGGTATGGAGAAATGTTTTCAATCCGTCCGAACTAAATTGTTATAAGGAGTTTAATCCGGAAATGTTTTCAAAGTACACACATTCCAAATGCACAGTGATAATAGACTCTATAAACCAAATGTCTCTATGTTTGGGTTGGAACGAGTGCTTAAAAGCTTAAAGAGGTTGCAAGACAATAAAGATGTGGAGAAGTTAATAGTAATTCTACACAAAGATTGTTTATCTCATGCATCTAAACTACGTTTTCAACTAAACCATATAGCGAAGGCTATAGTTTCGTACGACGACAAAATTGCGCACAAAGTTTGGGTACAAATTAAAAAGAACAGTAAAATTATAAGAACTGAAGAATTGTTATCTTATGACAGTATTAATAAGGTATTAAAGTCTCATCCAGTAATCAAAGAAGAAAGGAAAGAAGCTGAACCAGAGAAGCCATCTCCAGGAACACTTTCAACATTCAAAATAGAAGTGGAACAGACTGAAAAGCTACAAAAGTACAACCTGAAGCTTCCGTATATGAGTAAGATTAATGAAGGAGAGAGCAAAGTGTTCTACGAGCCTGATGCTGTTGATGACTGGGATGAAGAAGACCCCGATGATGACCTAGATATATGACCTGATATTGTACAGTTGTCCTGAGTCTTTTTAGCTGGCCTCAAGTTAGTTACCATTGTCAAGTGAAGTGAAGGTTTAATGTTAATTCTACACCTGCTGTGATGCTTTTCAGGATGCAACAAATGCAAATCTTCCACAGACTAACCTCTTATCGGCTATACAGATTAACAATAGCTGTACATTTGTTAATATATAAATATAACATGTTATATCATAAATACATATTACTATATTTAAATTTAAATGTTTTCATTGTATATTTCAAACACTTTGTTCTTGTAGCTTCACCAATTTCAGTAATTTCCAAAATAAATAAGAGACTGGGAAATAAAACATAATGTTGATCTAGTTCTTAAAAACTAAACACATTTATTAGTACTGCCACATTGTACATAATATACTAGCTTTAGCTCTTGGCTTTGCTCGCGAGATAGAGTTTTTGAGTTTCGTGTTCAGATAGGTAGACAGATGTGGCGAGGGATTTTATTTTATAAGTAGCTTTTGTCTGCGCATCCGTTTTTCCGAGATCAAGTTTTCCGATATAGAATTCATACTATATATTTTCCCTGTATAAAAACTTTAACCGTTTACTGAGTGCACGCAACGGAAGCTCTCAAGAGCAATAAATTTCCCCCATTCTAGCAAATTTTTTTATTGATGCTCCGCACCTATTGGTAATAGCGTGATATAGCCTACAGCCTTCCCTGATAAATGAGCTTTCCAATAATTAAATATTTTTTTCAATACGAACCTATAATTCCTGAGATTAGCGCGTTCAAACATACAAATAAACTCTTGTACGGTTCAACCCAGTAATTAAACACTATATTACCACTCAAATACACACTATAATTCAATCTCTTAGATCTTGCCTCGGCGACTGTTCGCCATCGAATGCGTGCGACAGTGCATTCAACTTAAAAGGTAAACTCGTCAGCCACAGTGTTGCCAATACAATAAAATGTGATATCGATATTTAAATCGATGTGATGTTAAATAGACATTATAGAAGCATATAAATCATCAATATTAAACTACAATTAATGTATATATTAGAAATACTATAATAAACATATCTTTTATTAGAATTATGCTTCCATAATGCTTACAGCTCGGCCGTCCTTAATGTCGTGAGTCCTCTCACATATAAAACAGAATAGAAAAGAAAAAAAATGAAGCTATGCCTCTATTTGTAGTGACTCCGCTTAATCTAATAAATGAATACAATATAAAGTTATTATCTAAAATCAATATAGTGTGCTTTTTTTTTTACTATTCATACATAACTCAATTTCTATTCAAATCATTTCACATTAATACAGTCTACTATGATCTACGACTATCTATACTGCAACACTGATCGCTCATAGCCCATGAAGGTGTACCTATTCTAATAGTACCAGTCATGGTCTGCCATGATCTACGACCATCTATGCTACAGTACTAATCGCTCATAGTCTGCATTCATAATTAATATTATAATTTGCCATGATCTGCGATCAATTGATTTGACCGCTCATAGCTCAATATCGAATCAGAATCTGTTACAAATTTATCATAATCTGATATGATCTACGATTATCTATAATTGAGCACTAGTCGCTCATAGCCTATGAAGGATCAGTCAAAATCGTCTCTCTATCCAACACTGTCTGCTATGATCTACGACAATCTATGCTCCATTACTAATCGCTCATATACTGTACTTAAAATTATACTCCACATTACTACATTAACAATTTCTTTACAGTTTATTCAAATCAATTTATTCACAATATATACTTTCATTTAAATAACTTCATATCATTATCGGTACAATAATGTATGTATATAATATAAGTTTTATAATTATAACATTTAAGTCATTTATCCAAATCCATGTCATCTGCCATATCATTAGTTACATTTTGCTCTGTTTCTTCAGAATCGTCAATACTACTATCGCTCTCACTGGCCTCAGGTGAAACATTTTTATACACTAACCAAGGGTGAATCTTATCCAATGCAACCACGTTTTCATATTTCTTATTACTTTTCCGAGTTAACGGTGTGTCTTCTATTAAATATCTATCATTGTCTAATATCTTAACTATACGGTATGGACCATAAAATTTCGGTACAAGTTTCTTTGACTGGCCCATATGCGCCTTATCATGTATCGTTCTTTGTACCCTAACAAGGTCACCAACATTATATTTTGTACCCGATTTTCTATGTTTGTCAAATCTTTCTTTTGAAACAAGCTGTTGGTTTTCAATACGATTCTTGGTTTCTTCCCTTAATTTAATCAAATCATCACCCGTTAGACGATCTGTAGCCTCAATTATGACATCATTTAGAATATTTTCGGAAGAATTAACTAATCTACACCCAAAAAGTAACTCGGAGGGACTCTTTCTAGTAGTTTTATTTACAGTAGTATTTAATCCTAACTGTATGTCACCGACATATTCGTCCCATTGATTATCATTTTTCCCGTGACATTTTGTACCTAAAGCGTCTAAAACCGTTCTGTTAAAACGCTCAACCTGTCCATTGGCTCTAGGAGTAGCTACGGCATTAAGTATATGTTTAATACCTAACCCATTTATAAATGATTTGAATTTTGCACTCGTGAAGCAAGTACCGCGATCAGTTATTAATCTTGACGGAGTGCCAAAGAAGCTAAAATGTCCTTTAAAAATTTTAATAGCTGTAGTACTTTTAGTGTCTCTGACTGGCTGGATGTTAATGAATTTCGTAAATGAATCTATAATTAGTAATATATATGTATTTCCTTTCCTCGAACGAACAAAAGGGCCTAAATGGTCAGCATGTAATGTGTGGAATGGTATTTCCAGTTTAGGGATAGGATGCAACATTCCCTCCCTGCGACCACTAGGGCCCTTATGATGGGCACACTCTAAACAAGCGGCGACGTATTTTTTTGTAAAACGGCGCATTTTAGGAAACCACAATATAGCTTTTAAACGACTCAATGTCTTTTCAAAGCCAAAATGTCCTACATCATCGTGGTTCATCTTTAAAACCTGCCACCTAACCGCGCGTGGAACTACCCACCTAATTCCATTTTCAACTAGCCTATATACATAACCCCCCTTTAACTGGTAATTTTTATAAACATCTGTTATCCGCTTAGTTTCCGGATCTAATAAGATATCTTTTATCCTTTTTATTTCATCGTCAGCACCTTGTACTGTGGAAATCCAGTTCTTTAAATCTAAATTTAAAACATCCAAGATTGGACAATCTTCATCACCGGGTATAGGTTCAGTTACAGGAGCGCGACTAAGCGCGTCTACATGCCCCATACGATTACCTGCTCTAAATTCGATTTCACAGTCATATTCCTGAAATTGTATCCACCATCGAGAAATCCGTGGTACAAGATCTCTTTTAGTTAACGTAGTACGCAGTGCATTACAATCTGTGACAATTTTGAATTTTAGGCCTAAAAGATATACTCTAAAACGTTTAAGAGAAGCAATAACTGCCAAAGTTTCCAATTCAAAAGAGTGAAGCTTTTGTTCCTCAATTGTAGTTTTTCGGCTATAGTAAGCGACTGCTCTAAGAATTCCATCTGAATGTCTTTGCATTAGTATACCTGCAACGCCTAATTTGCAGGCATCTGTATGAACTTCGGTTTCTAACATAGCATCATAAAGTGCCAAAATCGGTCTTTCTACAAGTTTTTGTTTTAGTAGTTCGAAAGCAGCTTTTTGGTCAGTTTCCCATTTCCAATCAAAATTTGATCTCAATAAATCAGTTAAAGGTCGAGCGATCAGGGCGAAATCCCTTACAAATCGCCTAAAGAAACTAGCTAAACCTATGAACCTTCGAATATCGTGCGTATTACGGGGTTCAGGAAAATTAGATATGGCTATTGTTTTACGAGATCCCGGCCTAATACCACAACTGGTTACTTGGAATCCCAAAAAATCTATTTCCTTGTAGAAAAAATGGCATTTGTTTATTTTTAAGGTCAACCCTGCATCTAATAAAAGTTTCAATACGTGTTCCAATCTAGAAAGACCCTCTTGAAAAGATTTTGCTGGGATTAAGATATCATCCATAAAAATTAAGGCGAAATCTACTTTGGATTTAGGTAAAATTTTATTCATTGCCCTTTGGAAAACCGACGGAGCATTAGCCAGTCCAAATGGCATACGTTTGAACTGGTATTGCCCGTCGGGTGTAACAAATGCAGTCTTGTCCTGAGAGGACTCGGCTAAAGGGATTTGATAATATCCCGAGGCACAATCTAATGTAATGAACAATGAATGCCCCGCTAACGTTTCTAGTTGGTCATCAATCAATGGTAGAGGATAATGTTCTTTTCTTGTCTTTTTGTTAAGAGCTCTAAAATCAACACATAATCTTTTTTCGCCAGTCTTTTTTTTCACGAGCAAAATTGGACTGGCATAAGATGATCTCGACTCACAAACTATACCTGCATCAATCATCTCTTGCACCATTGACCGTACCAAACTGCGTTCGGAAAACGCTAGTCTGTATGGACGATATACTACTGGTTGACTGTTTTCCAATTCAATTACCATCTCTGTTACATTCGTATAACCTAAATCTTTTAAACTGCTTGAGAAACATTTCTCATATTGCTTAAGTAGAGATTTTAATTGCTCCACTTCATGAACAGTCAAGGTTTCGTCATAGTTAAGTTTATCAGCTGACGTTGAATCATCTAATTTTAACACATTAACATTTAGAAAACGATCTACCCGCAGAGTTCGCGTTAAAAGTATATTCTTCTCTAAGTTTATTGAATTATTCGAAACATTTTGTACCAATAGAGATCCGTGCCCATTCGACATATTATATTCACCGGGTAATAAATAAAATTCATGATTTGGTTTACCTCGCATTGTACCGTTAACATAAACTGAACCTGTATAATTATCCGGGCACATCACTTGTACTACATATATTTTCATAGGCGTATTCAATGTAATACCTTGACTGACCACACAATCTATTTTTGATGTACCTCGTTCAAAAATAAGATTTTCACTTGTTTTTGTAATAATTATATTAGGTTTTTCGGTGAAACTGTGACCAATTAACACTGAATATTTTATAACATCGTCGTTTACCACATAAAATTCTACCTGTTCAGTGATGTTCTGTATTTCAAGAATAACGGAAGTCACCCCCAAAGGTACTACTATACTATTACCAATGCCGCGCATAACAGGCAACTGGTCATTGATACTCCACGAAATCCCTAAACGATGAGCATCGCTACAACGTATCAGACAACACTGACTACCCAAATCAACATACCCAGTCAAACAATTCCCATTGATTTTCAACTGAATTATGTACTTCGAATTATTTAGGCATCCTGTATCTATACTTAAAATACTCTTTTCGTTTGGTTTGTCTATTTTAACATTACCATCGGAAGATAATTTTGAGCAATTTATTGAGGTATGTCCTAGTTTGTTGCAGAGGGTACATTTTAATATTTTTTTTGTACATTTGAAGCTAAAATGACCCGGCTCGTTACAATTGTAACACACTACAGAATTATTTTGCGTTTTTGCTCTTAAATCCCCGTTATTTGAAAATTTTAACATGCCATTACCGCTGGATGCAATTGTACGTTTATCGTTATGTATTAACTTCGTCTTTTCCAAATGCTGCTGTTTAATTGATTGAAAATACTCTAGCACCTGCTCTGGTTCCGTACACTTTGCAGCTTTGGCCCCTAATCTAAGTGATCTGTCCTCAATGCCGTACAATAAACAATCAACAGCTCGTTTACCCGATATTTGACACCTATTAAGTAAATTAATTTTTCAAAATAATAGAGTTCTAACGACTCGTTATATTTTACGCGTTTAGACAACATTTCCGTTAATAATTCCGCATAGTCATCACTACTAGGAAAAGACATAATAAGTTTGTTTTTCCACTCGGGCCAGGAAAAAGACATGGTGGGTAAAGCCTGGTACCAAGTCTTTGCCACACCACATAATTTTGGCAGAGCATAATGTATAATTTGGTCATCACCCCATTTATACAGTCGAGCACATTCATCAACTTTTCCAAGCCACATATGAATAGTCTGACCCTTAATCATGGGGTCAAACTCTGGTATAACATTACCAAGCATTGGAAATTTATTTCCTTCGTGACGACTATATCCTAACGAGGTGATTAACTCGGACAATAGCTTAACAGTGTCGTTATTAATACTAGATTGAAATACCTGTTGTTGCGGCAAAGGCGATCTCAAATCACCCTCGACACTTAAACAATTATTTCGGCTGTACCTCCGTTCTTCGCATCGTTTGCTCAGACGACTGCGACTGCGTCGACTTCTACTTCGGCCACGACTCGTATGTGAACGTCTGCTCTGACGCTCTCTGTAACGGCTGCGCCGACGCTCGCTTGAACAGCTGCGCCGTCGCTCGCGAGAACGGCTTCTATGACGACCATGCGATTTCGCACTCCGATGACCCCGAGAACTGCTGCTCCGACGTGCACGGGAGCCTTTGCTTAAATATTCACGAGAACGACTTCTCTTATTACGTTGTTTGTTTGAATTTGCTTCGCTATTTTTGGTAGTATTACTTTGATTAGGCATAGTCAACTCCTCCATTTCTATTAATTTTGATCTTTCACTTCTAATTTTTATGAAAAATGTAAATAATGTACACTTTTAACAGCTTAACACTGTAATTTGTGAGCTTTGTACATCCCACTTCTGAGTTGTACGGTTCAACCCAGTAATTAAACACTATATTACCACTCAAATACACACTATAATTCAATCTCTTAGATCTTGCCTCGGCGACTGTTCGCCATCGAATGCGTGCGACAGTGCATTCAACTTAAAAAGGTAAACTCGTCAGCCACAGTGTTGCCAATACAATAAAATGTGATATCGATATTTAAATCGATGTGATGTTAAATAGACATTATAGAAGCATATAAATCATCAATATTAAACTACAATTAATGTATATATTAGAAATACTATAATAAACATATCTTTTATTAGAATTATGCTTCCATAATGCTTACACTCTTTAGCTTTATATAATAACTAGCTTTTGCCCGCGGCTCCGCCCGCGTTATAAAGTTTTTCAGGCTAAAGTTTTCCGTCATAAAAGTAGTAAGTAGTTTCCCGGGAGCCTATGTTCTTCCCAGGGTCTCAAACTGTCTCCATACCAAATTTCATCTTAATACGTTGGGTAGTTTTTGAGTTTAACACGTTCAGACATACAGATGAAGCGGGGGACTTTGTTTTATAATATATTTTTTAGAACTTTTAAAGTGGAACAATCCCTTCATACATAATTGTTGCATAACTTTAACCGTTTACGCAGCGCAGGCAACGGAAGCTCTCAAAACTTATAATATTCCCCGTTTTTGCAACATGTTTCATTACTGCTCCGCTGCTATTGGTCATAGCGTGATGATATATAGGCTATAGCACTCCAGGAACAAAGGGCTATCCAACGCATAAAGAATTTTTCGGTTTGGACCGGTAGTTCCTGAGATTAGCGCGTTCAAACAAACAAACAACCAAACAAACAAACAAACTCTTCAGCTTTATATAATAGTATAGATATAAATATATATATTTTTAGAACTTTTTAAGAGGGTGAATTCCCTCATACACATTTTTGCGTACCTTTAATAGTTCACGGAGCGCACACAACGCAAATTCAAAAGGAATATATTTTCTCCGTTGTAGCACAATTCTTCATAACTGCTCCGCTCCACTCCTATTGGTCATTGTGTGATACAATATAGCCTTTCTCGATAAATGGGCTATACAACACTATAATATTTTTTTCAAATCAAACCAGTAGTTCCGGATATTAGCGTATTTTCAACTATTCAGCTGAAAACACGCTAATATCTTAAAATATCTCTAGCTATTCAACTTTATAAAATAGTTTAGATTTATAAGGCAAGTGCTAAGTAAGCGCGTACATACCTTGCTGTCTCTTCAAACAAAACTTTAATTTAAGAAATATTTGTAAATGTTTGCAAGGTATTCTCGCCTAAAATTAAGTAACTAATGTCTATCTGCATTACTATGCAGCTAGTAGTAGCTTACGAGTAGAATCGGCACTTATTATTCCAAGTCTTCTAGAGGTGGTATGTATAGTATAAAAAACAGGATGCTAAGTCTTTATCACAGATGAGGCTTTCAGGTTGGTGGTAACGGGACTAGAAGAAATGTGGATGTAATGCCGAACCTCACCTAAATCTGCTCAGTAATTATTCAACCGTGAAAGCTTAATAAACACACTTTCCCATTTATAATAGTAAAAATGTATGTATGTAGTATGACTTACGAGTATTGTATGATATACACACAATAGGCATATCTATACTTATAATAAATCTGTAGAGAGGTCAATTCTGTACATGAAATATATTTCCAAAATAATTGTCAGGGGGTGATTAGGGATCGATACTGATGCCAAAAATGCAATTAGTAAAATTTTTGTCTGTCTGTATAACCGTTATAGAAACAAAACTACTCGACGGATTTTTAAACGAAACTTGGTACAATTATTTGTCATACTCCTGTGCTGGTTATAGTATACTTTTCATCACGCTACAATTAATAGGAGCAGAGCAGTGAAGGGAAATGTTGGGAAAACGGGAGAAGTTACTCCATTTTTAAGCTTCCGTCGCGTGTGCAACCTTAATGGTTAAAGCTACACAGAAATCATGTATGACGGAAATGTTCTCCTTAAAATTATGTAAAAATATCCCACGACAGCATATGTCTATCTTTTATGGTTGACTCACAATAACACGTGTAACTCCCGATAGCTTAGCAGTTCGAAGCTTTCTCATTATATTTGTCTACTCTTACGTTTATTACACTCTCAGTCATCCCTAATTAAAAAAGTTAACATTATTAAATATTCCATAAAAAAGAATCATAGAAATCGGTATAGAAACACCAAAGTTATACATGAAATACGCTAATAATAAGCCATCACGCGTGAATACTGAATCATGCTTCCTTCGATTTCACCAGGATCGCATCATCAGACCCTGACCGGACAATCGGACCACCTGCATACCACCATACATTAAAGAAACATCCCGACAAATTGAGCACCTCCTCCATTTTTGAAGTCCGAAATCCACGCGGGCGAAGCTGCGGGCGGAAGCTAGTTTAAAATAAATTAGTGGAATACACTAGAAAATAATTGATTCCCAAGTAGACAAATTAAGTTTGAGAACCAGAAAGGAATAAAATTTAAAGTAGGAACCTTGGTGTAATATTGTTATTATTCTTTTTATCAATAAACCATGGAGAAAATTAAAAATTAAGGTGTTTAACTTCATGCAAAATCATCGTTAGAATAGAATTATTGAATAATTAAATAAACTAGATAAATTAGCTAATAATAAAGTAAGTAAGCTTGTCTGCATTCTATGTTCCAATTTCATTGTTTCAAGCACAAAAAATTTAATACATGGAAAGGTAGCTAGGGTAAACTCGGTTTTAGATAAACCCTCGGTTACAAAGAATTCACTTTTTATTTGTTTTTCTATGTTCTGTTACAATTTTGCGATTTTTTTTTTATTTATTTGCCACGTTACTTGTGACATTACACAATATCTAACAAAGTAGAAATCCAAGTATGTGGAAGTTAATTTATTAATGACACCGTAATTACATAACCTTTATAATCAACTCTTAAATTATGTTCATAATAACTCGTTCAGTGATTAATTTTCAAGACCTAATAAACTAAACAATCAATAAATGATAAACAAATACAACAGAAAATCGGTTATGAGGCGTGACGCCACATAATACAGTAAAAATTAAAATAATTAGTTTACAAGATACATAAATAAGGAACCAAAAACATCTTTACGCGTTTAATGTCGTAAATGAATTAATATTATGCAAGCCGATATCGTACGTACACACAGGCCCAAACTTTGAAATTGACGAAACAAACACTAGCAATTTAATACTCCAATAAAACAAGCGACGCGCTGACTTCCCGCTCGAAAACGAGCGGCGAGCAGCGACGAAACAACTATAAGCTCATAGATACACGTAATAAAGCTAACAAAATACATGTTAAAAATGATTTACAACCTCATAACCTAACAAAATCCTTCGTATTCATATACAATTTCAGAATGCACTTTGAAAAATCGGAGCACACAATGCGGGATCGGGACGATACATATACACACAGAACCGGGAAAGAAGAGTAAGTGTACGGGTGTGAGTGTAGCGGATGCGGCTCCTATTCGCCCGCCAGCTCTTTGAGTCTTTCTTCTCGCGGCCGCGCGCCGCCGAATATCGACGAGGCCTGGCTGGTCGACGCCAGCGAGTTCACGGGCTCCTTCACTGTACGTGGCTCTAGGACCAGCTTCGGTCTGCCCGACGTGTCTGCAGTAAATTTTAAATTATATAGACCATGTTTATAGAAATTTAATCTTTATTACACACAAGCTAAAGAAGTCTAGGGCTATCAATTATAAAAGGCAATACCGTCCAAAAACCTTTCGCAATATCAGAGTGAAATAGGGAATCTGAATTTAATACATGTTCTTACATGTTGAGAAACAAACATCTTCTGATCAATCAACTTTGAAATCGAGCCCAGGATCTTATCCGCTTTAGAGCATATTTAATGTGCTGGCAGTGTTTTAATCGGCGACCATTACACAGGAAACCGATATTATGAATTCAGATTTGTCCCTGTGTTTCGTGCGATCATGAAACTTAAATGAATCAGTTACAAGAGGTGCGTGTACCTGGGCGCGCGGGCGGCATGTCGTCGTAGGTGCCGCGGCGGCGCGGCGGGCGCGTTGGAGCCGGAGCGGCCCATGCGGCCCCACTCGCCCGCGCCGCGCGGCTCCTCGGACGCGCCGCGCGAGGCTCGCTCGCGCCGCCGTCGCGCTCGCCCCACCGCTCGCCGCCGCCGCCACCGCCGCCGCCGCCTCCTCCCCGCTCACGTTCGCGCTCTGCACACAACACAACTCAATCATCTATCCACAACAAGGCAGCAGCGTTGTGGCGTCTGATACTGCATCTAATATGATCATACACACGTAAGTGTTCGAGCGGTGGCAAGTCCGTGCGTTGCTTTACTGAAAAAACTGGCGCAAAATAAATTTTATTAGGATGCGTCCACGTAGGACTGCAACTGGAACTTTAGCCATTATCAGCAACCAATCATAAAAATGACGCGATGAACGTTAAATTATTACCTTACAACGTTACCTGATGTGTTTTTATTAAGAAAACTAAAGGGGCTTGTCATTGTTTCTATCCCCTATAATTCTATACTTCGCAGGTAAAAGCAAGTTTACTCACATCTGCTGTAACAAATCCTGTTATCAATTATGTATGGTCGCATTATAGGAGCATTGTATAAAATATAAACACTCCTCTGTGAAATGTAGTTATTCTTTACTGTAATATCAAATAAATTTGTACAACACACAGTTTTGTGCAAAACAATATAATATGTAGGTAGGAAGACATAAACACCACATATTATAATATTTGCTATTCTTACAAATCACCTTAAGGTGGTAGCTCAAGGTCCATTTTCATACATTTTGTTTCGGCTTTAATCTGGGTAACTAAACAAGTATTGGCAAGTAAAGAATTTAAATTCACGTCTAGTTAGTGATTAGTTCTCGCAGTTGAAGAAAAACGTAAAATAATTAATAATCATGGATATTTCGGCCTTTAAAATTTCGTCATATTAAATTTTAAAGGCCGAAATATCCATGATTATTAATTATTTTACGTCAAGCTACCACCTTAAACAAATATTAATAATTAAAAAGTATATACCCATTATTACCTCCTTCATATAACCTTGTTACATTAAAAAAACTGGCATGACATAGGTGATTCATGTTTTGGACATTAGTCAACAATGACCTCCAAAATCCCAAAATGAAAATTAGTATCTAGAGTAGAGATTTTAAAAATGTGTAAATGTTAAAAAGCAAAACCACAAATATTTTACAATTTTGTTATGACCAGACAACACTGTTTTTTTTTTTAATAATTTGCATAAAATTGTCTTAACGTAATGATAAAACCATATGAATAAATGTCCAAATCACCAATTATTCGACAAATAGAAAATAGTTTTGTGTTTTAGTGTTTAGATCTTTTAGTAACATTTTAATAATTCCACACAGTCTTTCAAACCATCCCATAACAACCCAACAACAATACTCCAATTAAATCAGATTTACCACCACACAAAAATAAAAGTAATAATAATGATTACATCTTGTACAAATGTGTGTATAAGCATGCAGAAAATAATATTTGTAGTCATTCAATAAACTAGTTTGACAAGTTATTGTGCAAACATGTAGTGGACAGAGTTAGGATGTTTTTACCCACTAGGTATATAGCTAAGAATGAACTATAATAAAATAATGAAATTAACCATCTGATTCAAATTGTTCATTTATAGTATTTTTAGTAAATATAGCTAAATGTCAAAAGATAATTATGAGCTACGTAATATAAATATAAACGCTACCATGTAAAATTTACATAATAATGTCTCCATATCCATCAAATTAGAGTGGCAATATCACTAGATATACAGCATAAAATATATCTTAAATTCGGAATGTCCCTGCGTAACTATTTACCTAGATCTCTAAAACAATATTCACCGTCGTTTTTCTATATAATTTAACTAGCTTTTGCCCGCGGCTCCGCCCGCGTTATAAAGTTTTTCGGGCTAAAGGTTTTCCGTTATAAAAGTCACGCTATATATTTTCCCGGGAGCCTATATTATTCCAAGGGTCTTAAACTGTCTCCATACCACGAACACGATCAGGCCAACAGATGCAGCGGGGGACTTTGTTTATAATTTTTTAAGAGGAACAATCCCGTCATATATAATTGTTAAATAACTTTAACCGTTTACGCAGCGCACGCAACGGAAGCTCTCAAAACTAATAAATTTTCCTCGTTTTTGCAACATGTTTCATTACTGCTCCGCTCCCATTAGTCATAGCGTGATGATATATAGCCTATAGCACTCCAGGAACAAAGGGCTATCCAACACAAAAATAATTTTTCCGTTCGAACCGATAGTTCCTGAAATTAGCCATTACTGCTCCGCTCCTATAGGTCATAGCATGATGATATATAGCCTATAGCACTTCACAAACAAAGGACGATACAACACAAAAAGATTTTTTCAGTTTGAACTGGTAGTTCCTGAGATTAGCGCATTCAAACAAACAAACAAACTCTTCAACTTTATATAATAATATTGATGACCCATACCATATACATAAAAAATACCACTTGAACAAAGCCTTATCTGATGAGAAATTTATGCAAAAATAGTAATGCCTATTAGGTTTTTTTATTTAGATCTTAGGAAAATATTATAACCGTTAAGTAAATTCCACAAATCATAAAAAATCTTTCCAAATATCTCAACACAATAATATAATCAAACTAGTTTGTCGAACGGTCACACCATTAATGGATTGAAAGCAAATGTAAAGATAAGTATACCAAAAATGGATGCATCGCTTTGGCTTCGCAGTTGGCCAAAGTGTAAGCTTTGAATATAAAATTTTATTTGCGATACTTGTTATCTATCTTGAATAGCAATAAATGTTTCAAAATAATGTTAACAACTTTAAGGCGACAAACGAGACGTCATCACAAGTGGCGTAGTAATTAAAAACAACAAAACTTGGATAAGCACCTTATTATTAATAATTTTATCTAATTTTGAGAAAGTTACGACTGACGAACACAGGCAACATCCAGTTAAGGTATACACAACGAGCATTTGACAGTTGAAAGGATAATTGACTTAACAAATTATAAAATTGAAACAATGTTCAGTGAACAGTCCAAATTCAATGATATTTAAAATTACATTCACAAAGAAAACCTCTATAATACCAAACAGGAATTTAGCGCATTATTTAAAAAAAAAAATGTAACAAAGTCAACTATTGTTTTCACTGTCTTAGTGATGCGTTAGTGTAGCGCGATGTTACCGTGTGTGAACCCTCCACCCTGGTGGCGCGGCGCGCGGCGGTCGAGCGCGTCGAAGTGGTCGTACGTACCGCGCCCGCCGTCTCTCCTGAAGCCGCCACCGCCAGCGCCGCCGCCACCGCCGCGACCTCCCTCGCGCCCGCCGCCGCCCTCTCGTCGGCCACGGTCGAATCCCACTCTGCAACGTTTTGACAATGATTTGTAAATATAGTAATAGTATACAACCATAGACCCCATATTAAGGTGTAGTAAGTCTACCATAGTTATAATGTTTTATGTTGCTTCCTCGGACGTTAACTATCATTCAAGGTGGTAAAACAATAACTACTACATATGTACAGTGTTTATTAGTAAATCAATTGAATTGTAAAAATAAAAATTTTGATTTCAGAAATTATGTATACTAGAAATTCATGTTAAGAACCAAAAAATCAACTAGTATCCTAAGCAAGCAATATAGTCACTCTGATTAAGAAATTGGCAACATGCTCTCTGTTGCCGCTCTGTCAACTCCAAAACACACAACAACTCCAAAATTGTGATGCTCTTTTACAAGCTATGTCAGTCTCATAGTGTAGCATGTTCAGAGCTGGGAAAAATACATGGTTTACTCTTATTAAAATACATATACAAAAATACTATCTAGCATGTATTTAAAATGCCAGATTTAAGCTGCTGCCAATGAATTTATAGATAAAAACCTATTTAGGTAAATAAATTCAACAATTACATAGCATTAGAAATTATAGTGATAAGATAATTTGCATACACAGTCAAGTACTTAAATATTTCATTTGCACCTTTTATCCCCAAAGGGTTACGCAGAGGTACAACTGGGGCATCCATTTTTCGCCATAAGTATTCTGTCCCAATATGTGAAAGGGAGGCAAGTGTGTTGCCACACATAAGCTATAACTTTTAGACACCGGGCTGATACTGAGTAGAAAAACCCAATATCTCTTTGTCCAACCCGGGAATCGAACCCAAGACCTCAGCACTGTAGTCATACCATAATACAACTAAGCCACTGAGGCAGTTTTTAGTACTTGAATACCTATTGCAGCAAAAATGTTATAACCAAAATTTTTGAGCTCATTACAAATGAGTCTATTTGTACTAATTTTAAATGAGTAATCAATAATCCTAATAGCTATGTACAGATCATCTCAACTAATTTTATTAAAAATATAGAATACATTAGATACTAATCTTAAATATGAAGAAAATTCTCAACAAAATATGATTCAGAATGTTTATGATAAAAATTTATATGAATATACAACCTGTCATTTCTTTCTTCGGCTACATCATTTTGATTAAATTTCCATCTACATTAATAGCTCCATTCATTTCAATTGCCTTCATCAAGTCTTCCAGACACTCGAACTCCACATAGCAAAATCCTTTGAATTTATCTGTTTCTTTATCCATAACCAAGCGTACATTTTTTATTGATAAATCCTGGAAAAACCATATAAAATGTGCTTTATAAGATTCTATTAATGTTAAATTGTAATTTGGTAGTGCTTGGTATATCACTATAACTACAAGATGTTGCTAACCAATTTTAATTACCTAAAAATATTTATTATCTATTGTTAATATAATGTAAATAAAAAATTATCTTTGTGGTAAAAATGTATTGGCTGCTGCTGTTCTAAACGCTAATATTCATTTTTTTATTATTATTAAATTAGTATCTACATCAAATTATTGTTAATATTTCTGAAAACCAATCGCATTCATTATTACCAAAATTTGCATACTGTATCTTAAAAATATACTTCACAGTTTATTTGTTTTTATTATAATTTACTTTTAGCTGTTTATATAATTAAAATGATATCATCATCTGTTTTTGTATCTAAAATATTTAACACTTCCTAAAGTTGTCTAAACAATGGTGAAGTATGAACTAATAAACCTTGTGAGTTTCACAGTGATGTAATGTTATAATAACGTGATCTAGAATGACATAATATGTAGCATACAGCGCCATACAAGCTACACATTTCGACCAAGATAAATTATCGCGTGAAATTACTAAGTAAAGTACATAAACAAAAAAGGTGACAAGTAAGGGAAATGTACTCACAGGGAAAATTCTGTTTATATCGCCTTGAATGAGTCCGGAAGGTAAGTTACCGACGTAAGCCTTGTAAGGAGGTTCAGAGGGAGAGGACGCCCCCAGCAGTCCGTCTACCGCCACCGAAATCTCTGCAATCACCCATACAATTGTATGCTTTTCATAACCTATAAAACTATACGAATGCACTAACTATTGAGAACAACACTCATATGTGTAGTAAAATGTTCAACTGTAATGAAGAAATGGAAGCAAATTCAATAGCGTGCGTAAAATTCCATTTTCATTCAATGTTATCGCAATGCAAAAACATGAAAGTTCATTCGCAAATAATAAGTAAATTTAGAACTAAAAATAATATTTAGCCACAAAAATGTTCGATACGCTGGAAAAAATGTAATTTACTATGATAAAACTGTGTTTTAAAATAAATACCTGGAATTAACATCGTCAAATCCACTGCGACCTGCCATGTTTAGAAACATGGAACACTGAATGCGCGCGCATCAGTTTCTAGAAGCGGCCATAAATAAAAAATATAATTTAAATCAACAATAAAAAATCGATTCTTGTAATATATTCACAATATTAAGACGGTATTATAAATTTCACACGTAATTATTATTTAAAGTATATCTTTGAAATACAATTTTATATGTTCGGGTCAAGCATCGATATTTTATTGGCGCATCCCCGAGTATATATCAAAGAAAAATAGGAGGTTATTTTTTTCTATATGTATATAAAATTCGAGTAGACTAATTCTAATAATTCGATTAGTAGACTTTTAATTATACTGTAGCTAATAGCCGAGAAAAACTTGAGCACGCTACCGTGCGAGAGATGATTTTTTTGTACGTACGTAATATAGCTACGATAACGCTATTATAGTCTGATAGTCTGCTACAAAACAGGCCTATCTATAAAGGCTTATCTATAAAGTATGGTCGGACCCAACCCACCTAATAAGTAATGGACGTGATTCATTATGTCTTTGGCATCTATCCAATTGGCAGCACGGTCTTTGTTCTTAGGCGATTCTTTGCGGAAATAATAAAAAGTCTATGTCTGTGTTTCTTTTTAATATATTTATTACGACTCTGGAGGCTAGTTCATTGAGTCTGTGTTCCACCACCAATAATTAATTTTATACACCCAATTCAGTGAATTTATCACTGAAACTAGTGGTTTAAACTCCCGACGGTATTATAAATTTCACACGTAATTATTATTTAAAGTATATCTTTGAAATACAATTTTATATGTTCGGGTCAAGCATCGATATTTTATTGGCGCATCCCCGAGTATATATCAAAGAAAAAATAGAACCGTTTTTCCCCCGAAGGGTAAAAAAACGGATATTTAGGTTTCAGCCGTAGCTTGAACCACATTGAGATTAACGTTCCAATATTCATTGTCAACATCTTCAACATCTTCTATCTCACTCACTCATTAGGTGCATTCGTGACGTTGTAACCTGCCATAACTATACCTGTCCTTGTCACATACTTGGTGAGCAGCGCGCGGCGGGCTCTTCCTTCAGTACCTTGAGCCGGCAAGGCCTTAGGTGTGGTTCAAGCTACGGCTGAAACCTAAATATCCGTTTTTTTACCCTTCGGGGGAAAAACGGTTCTATTAGGTGTTCGAGCCTATGCTTGAACCACATTGAGACGTGTTTATTATCTGCCGGCGCGCTGTCCGACTAGTCCATAATATGTAAGATTTTAATATGGGACTAGAGCTAAGCGTACTGTGACTATTATTATTTTCGTGTGAAGAGAAAGACAGAGATTGTGAAAGATATTTATTCAAGGATAATATCCTCAATTTGCTTGAACAATTAAAAAGATACCTTACATAATTACCAGAATGATATATTATCAATATGTAATTAAGACCTCAAAATAAGCTTTTCATAAAATCAATTAAATCTTATATTTAATAATAAGCCTACATCACTGGTGTAAAGGAATTACTTAAAGGATTTGGGTTCCTATTAGGTTGCGGTTTTATTTCTCTGAAGTAATGCCGAAAGAATGTATTTTTAGACCGCCAATTGCCCCTTTTTAGAATTTCATCAATATTGCAATAATTACCGACCCAGTTGTTGGTTGCAACAACTGCTCTAAAGCTACCTGCAGATGCAGATATTCCTGCTTCTTTAAATAACGTTTTTATCCATCCCGCGATCACGGTTCGGGAAGCATTCTTCACTTTTCCTCTTGTGGTAATGAACAGAGAATCATTACACGCCATGTTACGGCGCATATTCGTTATTAAAATGGTTTTCTTAATCCAGAAGATAATATCAAGTGGCCCATCAAAATTATTTTCTTCTTTCTTCAGCAACCAGCCTGATTGTTTATATGAAACCGAATCAGTTTTAGACCCGAATTTAGGCCAGAGTATGATTTCATTTCCCTATCTTCGAAGTGATCATTTCTTATCGATAAAAGTGTTAGGTCATGGACTCTTCTGCCGGTAGCGAGCAGAAGAAGCACGCAAGTGTGCCTTGAGACTGCAAAGAGATTGTCGTGATCAAATTGGTAGGTACTTAAAAACGCTAGGAGATCTTCTATAGTCCACGAAATTGACTTTTTAACCGGAGGGGTTTCAGCGAAGACGCCCTTTAATACGTGCTTTACTAGAGGATGGGCGCGGAGCTCGTCAGATCTTAAGGGATTTCCGAAGTTTGCTACAACTGACTTGTGAACGGCTATGGTCTTAGGCGCTAATTTTACGACTCTGTAGAGGTAGCATAGGTATCTAGCTAAATCTTGAGGGCTGGGATCATCTGCAGGTATTCTGTTTGATTGGGCCCAGCTGCACCATCTTGACCAGATTGGTCTATACGTTTTTAAGGATGACGACCTCCAAGATGATTCCAATAGTTTTATTTCACTTTCAGACCAGTTTGCAATCTGCTTCGCCCAGCCCGTACCAACCATACCGCCAATTCCAAGCGTTCTACACCTTGAGGAGCACAATTCGTGCGGAGATCTATAAGGTTTTCGCGAAGATTCGGAATCAACAGCGGAGGTTTCTCTTTCATTTGCTCCAGTTCTGGTTTCCAGAAGACTCTGCTCCAGTTGGGCGCTACTAGAATATATCGTCCCTCCGACTTTTGTAGGTGGCGAAGTATTTGCGGAATTAAGGCTGGCGGTGGGAATATCCACCCCAGATTGTATTTCCAAATTCTGCTGAATGCATCGCAGAATTGGCTCCCTGTGTCTGTCGAGTCTTCGCTGACATAACTCGAAACGACTGCTGACTTCTTCGTGGCGAAGAGATCTATATCTGGAATTCCGTATTTCTGAAATATCCAGGTTACTATTGTTTCCTTGAGGTGCCATTCTGGCAAGGCCTTTTCTCTCGACAGCCTGTCCGCTATTCCGTTGTATATCCCCGAATGTATCGAGCTATTAAATGACAATCCATCAAATCGCATAATTCTAAGATTTGTGTCGTGGCTTTAATAATCTTGCTGATCTGGTGCCCCTTGTTTGTTTATGTAAGCCACAGTCGTTCGATTGTCCGATTGTACCATTATTGTCCTGTGGCGAATTTCGGCACCCAAACTTTGAAGGACTTCGTGTACGGCCCACAAATTCTTTTAGGTTGCTGTGCCATTTTCTTTGACAATGTGTCCACTTTCCCCGTAGATGACGGCCATTTGCTATGGCACCCCAACCTTTTTCTGCTGCATCCGTCGTGACAAAGATTGACGGGCCAGGATAATGGATCGGTGACCTCTTGTGCAGATTCTCTATCCACCATTTGAGCTGCTCTAGGGCCGCATCTGGGATATAATTGTATTCGCCCGTTTGGGGGTTTAGTGGCGAAAAAGTAAAATATCACGTGCGATGATGTCGCACCTAATAAAAATATAAAAATAGGTATGTTCAATGTGTGTAAGTGTCGTTTATCTCTTGATATGAGAACAAAATCAACTATGTCTAAATCTGCTTCGCATTTATGAGTAAGGGTTTTTTAATAAGTTAATCATATGTCGGAAGGAAACGAAAGATAACAGCATCATGACATACCTTGTAATGTTCTGTGTGTTATACGGACTGTGGTCTTCCAAGACAACATTCCTAGATGGCGGCAAATTCGTTATAGTGTCACGTCAGAGAGACCG
>NW_023592720.1:0-12258 GCF_014839805.1 Manduca sexta | reverse complement strand
ATGTTTGTTTTCATTGGCGTTATTACACCTGCATAGAAAACTCATGTACAGTCTTGCGGAGAATTTAACTGGTGCTATTATATCTAAATGGATTGTTGAATATCCTCTTAAATATTTGGAGAATTGGGCTGATGTCTAAAGGTCTTTTAACGCAGCAGTGGTGGTGAAAGCTAGAATCGTCAAAGGCGAAACGCCACTATAAAAAGCCGATCACACAATACATGAAAAATTTATCCGCTAGATGGGTCATCATCTTAAATTGGACACTACCATTACACGAAACGTCGGGAGAGAATAATAATACAAATACCGCGATAAAATCGGCAATATAGTTAAATTTAATGTCTAACGCGTAAACACAAGAAGTCTATCTGTATGAAAACATTTTCCAAATGTGTTTAATTTACTACAAAAGACTGTGTTTACTTTTAACGAACGTTACATCTCCACAACTCTTCCATTAATATTTATTTATTATTAAAGGCGCGTGCGCACTCGTACTCCTCGGAGCGGCGCTTATGCAACGTATTCTGAATGTGTAGCCCGCTAAGGTATGCAACACCATTACCGCGCCGTCATAAAGGGAATGCAATTAGGAATTATAATGCCATTCCATCTGCTCTCATCCACTTCAACGTAGGGTCAGCATATACACCTTTTTAAGTATGTTGCAGACTTGCTTACCTAGTAGCTTGGTTGGTTCAATTTTAAGATCAGCTGATTGATGTCAAGTAAATTTTGAAGTAACAATTTGGCGCTTAAAGTGAAAATACCTTTTACGGATTCTAAATGAGTTAGCTATGAAGAATTAGAGTTATAGTGAATTTTAAGTGCCAAAGATTTGCCTGTACCTGCAATTTTTAAAAAAGTCATTAAAATTTGAAATTTTGATAATGTTCTTTGTATTCTAAATTCAAGTGGCGCAATCAGTAAGTCAGTAAACCCTCATAGTGTATGTGAATACGTATATGTAGACGGGTGTAAGGGCCATTACCCCACACAGCTTCCTGCTGTATCCCTGTTCTGCTCGCTAATAAAAACCCGCGCATACATAAGCAATGCACCATTCGATACACCTGTGAATAAATTGCATATATTTATGGCTCACGGTGCGTCCATTCTTGTGAGCTTGTGGCTTGTGTGACGAACGACAGCGAGTATTGAAATTGCTGGTTTGATTATTGATAAGGGAATATTAAGAACCATTCATAGATTTCAGTTTATCATTATATATTTTAGATATTATAGTAATTTTTATTATATCGATATAACGAACTTTTGACACAATATTGCAAAGGAAAAGCCGAGTATGCGGTTTCATTTATTAACGCAATGTCAAAATGACCCCGTATAAGCCCTAAATCAGAATAAACTTTGTCTGGTTTAGTGCTGAGAAGATCAGTATCATCCCTTAACACATTGACCGCCAACGCGGTCAATGTTATCCAACGCTAAATAATTCATAATAGAGTCGGAAACCATTCTGTATTAATAATACAAATTATTTATTTAATGTAACTAAATAATACAACAACAAAAATATAAAAAAACATTCTATGAAAATTGGCAAAATGAGGAATTGGCTTGCTAGGACAAACATTGCACAACATTGCCCGCGGTGGCAGTCAATGCGGTAAGAAAGAACATGTTCAAATATGCACGACTCTTTTCGCCACTGTTAATCTTAGCTGTCGTTGTCCGCTACCGCTTCCAACTTAATCCCTAACATGCATTCGCGGTGCATAGCTAAGCGTTAGGCGCTGGGAACCGCGGCGCCCGCGCCTTTCAATACGACAAAACCTAGTGTTAATATTTCATGAAGGAGATTTTAATTTTAATCGCGGTCTGGCCTTACGCGTCTGCTTTGGCGGTTTCACTAATCGATATTGGTGTAGCAAATACTTAGAACATTTACATATAGACATTTTTACAACAAACCACGCAGAATGAGGCCGGATACGTACATTTTAAATAAAATTAAACGCTAAAAGCCAAAACCAAAAAGTGAACAAAGCATTATTGAAAAAATCCTACCGATACAAAAACTGCGCGAAATTGGCGCGTTCATTTTAATTTATTACGCTACACACAAAACGTATATGGGCTAATAGTTTTCAATTATGCGATTCGAATTGAATTTCCCACGGCGCGCGATATTATATCGATCGACAAATATCGGCCGACTTGATTAATCGAATCAATATTTAGGCGGTTGGAGCAACGCTCGCGTAGTGATGTAACCGCTGGCGACAAATTAATGTCGAACTTCAAATTAAATTCTCTATGGTACGTAGTATGTACTGTTTGGTTTGGCTGTCTATAATATTTTGAAATTGGAACACCGTCTTGACACTTCCTATTTTAAAATTTGAAATTGGAATTTAATTAATTCTAAATTCGAAATTTAAGTTTTATGCAGTTCATCCTGAATTTTATGCGAGCAATTAAAAACAGCTATACTGTCTTTGCATTGTACCTTCTAAGGTCTGTATAGACGGCTAAAATACACACAAAAACAAATTTAAACGTCACGGTATTACGGTTCTTCCTTCCCTGCAAGTAATATTAAACAGTTATGTCAAATGATGACAAAGAAACAAGGCACCAGGTTTAAATACCGAAGAATAAATGTTTGTATATTCCTCAAATATTTGTTCCGGCTCTCGGCTTGCGGTTACAATGTTGCTAGCACTTTTGAAGCAACCGATCCCAATATATTATCAGCAGTTCGTGTTTATTACTCTAACTATAATTATAGACGTGTAGGTCGTTACGACTTATTTTTTTAAAATATGGAATAAGTCTCGGTTAGTCAAAATACAATGTCGTTTCCGTCTTCAACCGCGAACAAATCATATCTGAATACCCGAGAGTCGAACCGAAGACCTCCCAATCCATACAGCACTAAACCACGAAATCTCAGTTCAATATAAATTAATTTCAACATTGAACTATTTTATCAGTATCGTAATTAAACACATCCCGGGGCCCAATAACGCTGATAACGCGAGGGGCATGCCCCCCATTAATCGCGGACTAGGGAGTAGGTACGAGTACAAATCTACGATCTATTCTAGATCTTCGAATAAATTATGTGAGAATGAAATTAATGATGTGAAATTACTATACTAGATATTGAAGTGACATGAACAAATTGAAGTCGGATTTTTCGGATTTTTCGCGGATTATTCTCATTTTCTGCCGACATTTCGAAGACTGCAGCATTCGTGGTCACGGGGACTGAGGTGTTGGTCATCCGCAAAGTTAAAGTTACAATATCTACCTAAATTTTACAATTTTTTTATCTGTTGGTGGTCCGATCTACGCGGAATGAGCTCACAGTCCCCTCACACTTGACTGCGAAGACTGCAAAGTCTTCGCAGTTCGAAGAGTGCAGCGTTCATGATCACGGGGCGGACTGAGGTGTTGGTAGCATGAGAAGTCAACTTACAATATCTACCTACATTTTATAATAACCTATACAAAATTAAAATGATCTGAAAATTAGTTTTATTTCGATTTTGCACATTCGCGTAAATATTTCGTTTTCGCAATTTCAACATTGTATTTGTTCATGTTCGCTTGTTGTTGGTGGTAGGATATATTTTATATCCGCCCGGATAACGCCCACCGTACACAAGGTGTTAAAACCCGGCATAGTGGACCACGTAAGTGTCGCGTTCCGGGATTAGTCTGTTTATATCCGGTTCCAACAAGCCAGCATAATTGTGTCAACTGCCGAGGGGTAATCATCCCTCGTCGGTTGACGTTCTATTGGACTCCACTCCACTTACCAATAGTAGAGACACATCACATATAAAAAAAAGAAACCATTATTCATAGTAGACTTAATCATATTTTCCGATCACTAAAATGAAAGATATTTACATACTCTATGCACTTAGTTTAAAGTACATTTTTCCGCAAAATACACTCAGGCAAGTGCAGTTTCGCAATTTAACGTAAACGTATAATTACGGAGGCGAACTCCCGACCCACTTCGCATCGATTGAGCTCAATAACTGCCGGTTTAATCAGACTGCCGGAATTACCTATTACCGTTCAGACGTGGGATACTTCTTCAACTAGGTTTTTGAAGTGATTAAGTCTTCATATTGTAGGTATGTTTATATAGTACGATCATATTTGAAGTTTTGGGTTTTGAAGGCTTTATTGATCCTTTGCTGACGCTACAATTCAAAGGAATACAAAGAAGATAACTCAAGTCTAAAACTTAATTCACTTGGTCATTAAAATGAGCCTTTAAAATATATTATTATATTTGCAAAGCATATTGCTGCTGGGGCCTGATAGCGGCTGCAATATTTCACAAATGGATATGTACTTGTCTATTATCTATGTATGTCTTAAGTTATTCTGTGTGTTAATTGTAGCCAAAATGAACTTTTTTATGTATAAATCCATCTACTTCCAGATTCGTATATCGCTTCGTAACGTTTTCTGTTACAACTAGAATACTAATAAATTAAAACATTGAATTTCATAAGTATTATTTAAAAAAGATAACCCTATCAAGATATAGAAGCCATCTACTAAAATTGTTTGACACCTCTGCAACAGACTTAGGCGCACGTTCACAAGACATACGTGTAATTGAATTCTGCACGACACATCGTAAATAATTTTCACGTAAACATGTTACAGTGTTAAATCACATTACGCGACTAAACAGTTAATACGAGCTGCAGACGTACCCGCGCGAACGGCACGCCAATTAGACCCGCAAACGAAAATATTTAAAATAAACACCGCATTCCTTGCAACACGGGCTCCAGTTTCAAAAACAAAGCCCGCCAAATACCTTTCCCGCGTTTACATAGCGAGTGCGTCGGACAGCGAGTCGAGCAGCCCGGCGCATCCAAATAACCGCCCTACGTTAAATTGCATGAGGGGGCTTTTCGCACGACACGATTATTGCAGCTTCGATAGCGCGATTAACCCTCTGCAAGCGCTTTCATCGCGTCGCATCCTTTTTTAAACCAGTAATACCAACCACACATCCCACGAATCCAGTGAACATAACGTGAATGTCCTTAAAAATCCGAAGAGAAAAATATTCGGCGAACAAAAACCGAACGTAAAAGTTGCGGTTCGGAAGTGCTCCGAATCCAATAGCACTATTAAATGGTAACAGCGGCGGCAAAACACGGCCGCGGCAATAAAATCAATGGCTCACTTACAACACCTATTTTCATTCAAATAAATTCCCACCAATAGGCTCAAGTTCGCCGGTAAACTATTGGGAGCGTCGATTTTAATCGAGTTGGAACAGAACCTGATGGCTATAGTCAAATGGAGATATTCAACCAATTTCGAGAGAGATTTGTTTTCGAATAAAAGCTTATTGTCTGCGGGGCGCAGGCTGGCTTTCCTCTTCGGCGGTATTAAATTACTCTGGAATAGTGCTTGACAAAAACTATAAAAGACTGTTCGCATGCAATACATTGAGCCTGTATCTCGGAACATTGCGAAGCGGCGGGGCTGGCGCGAGGCCAATTTTTTTTGGGGTACAGAGAACGTCGATTGTGGACCGCGCTTTTTGCAATTGCACATCTCTATAGAGGGTAACGAAGCGGAAAAATTTTCATCGACGTTTAAATTAAAATGCAAATAGTTTAAATAAATTCTGCTTTAGTGCGAACTTCTTTGGTACTGGTGTTCTTTTTGGAGATATTTTTTCGCGATATCGATAACATGCATGCGGTCGTATCTACTGCTGCCCGTTACATCTACCATGTTTAAATATGGAATACCTTCGGATATAGTATAGCTAATAATTAAATATTTTGTTTACCTTTTTAACTCTTCATGCTACTGTTACTTTAGGTTAGCTTTTTCTAATCCAAATTCGACTCCCTCGATGGCGTAGTTGTATTACGGTACTATTGCAGTGCTCAGGTCTTGGGTTCGATCCCGAGTCGGACAAAGTGATATTGGATTTTTCTACTCAGTATCAGCCCAGAGTCTACAACTTGTACCCTATATGGCGATAGGCTCGCACCCTATCACATGGCATGGACTGGCATTAAGTCCGCCTTTATATGTTTTGTATGAAGTGAAATAAATAAATAAATACATACGGCGAAATCCTAGTTGGTTGTGGAACGGTCTGCCGAGACGAATGTCCACAGGTTCAAATCCCAAGGGCACACACCTCTGATTTTTCTAAAAAAAATATTTGTGTATTCTTTGCGAATTATCGCTTGCTTTAACGGTGAAGGAAAACATCGCGAGGAAACCTGCATACCTGAGAAGTTCTCTATAGGAATTTCGAGGGTGTGTGAAGTCTACCAATCCGCACTAGGCCAGCGTGGTGGACTAAGGCCTAATCCCTCTCAATAGTACAGGAGACCTGTGCTCAGCAGTGGGTAAGTATATAATACAGGGCTGATATTATTATTATTATTATACGGCGAAATGTGTACTAGTTGTACCTCTACCTACCCCTTCGGGGATAAAAAGTGTGAGTGTGTTACAAAAACTCGCGTTGATGATTATAAAAATCCACTGGTTAACAGCTAAGACCAGAGGAACAAATTACATATGAAATAGCGTCCCCCCCCCCCCAGACTCTATGACAAACAAAACTAAGTATACCGTATATTTGTTCACATGTCCGTAACGTATTACGGACATGTGAACAAATATAATTACTTATGTAAATCATTAGAATAAATAAAATAAATGCAGCTGAAACCACACAATTAATTAAACCCAAACTCTATCCGACGCTAACTTATCACAAAATTACACTCCGTTCTGTGCGCTTTCTTGCATTAACACTATCTGATGAGGGTGTTTTATAGAGCATTTTCTCAGTATTACGGAGAGCCATTTCCGCATTATCGCCAATTTAATGGGCTTCGAGGAACGCTCTATCGTTTCTAACCAAAGAGATCGGTTCTTACATCGCCTCCCTGCCAGCTAACCTTGCTCCAGAAGTTATTGCATTTTTGTACATATTACTTATGCTATAAGTTTTATTTTGGGCGGTAATACTGGGTTACTTTAGTCCTAGTTAGATTATAAGAGAGTTTATGTGGATGGATGTATGTTTGTTCCTCTTTCACAAAAAAACTACTGAACGGATTAGGATGAAACTTTACAGTAATATTGGTTATATATAAGAATAACATATAGGCTACAATTTATAATGATTTTATGTAATTTAGTCATAATATCAAGTAAGTCAGAAAAAAAAATATCCCGGAAAACTCCTTCACGCAGGCAAAGCCGCGAGCAAAAGCTAGTTTCTTAATAAAACAAGAAATCTTACTACATTTAGGTTTAATGATATGTTAAGAAAATCTAATAGGTCTAAAGAGTATAATCCTGGAACTTGATTGAGAATTTATAGCGATTTTAGTGTTCTAATAATTAAAATATGATATGTATATGTGCTCTACGAAATATCAGATTTATTATAGGAGCTGTTACGGTAAATATGAAATTGATTTCATAAAATATAACACATGATTTTTTCATCACAATTGCAACAAATAAACAAAAGACACGATATATATTTTAAATGATTCACATAATACTTAAACATCATTATAACCAAAAAATACCGAAATTTTGTAAAACAATTTTGAGCAGCCCGCACGGAGCTGCAGCGCTGCAAGAGTTTTTAATATTCGCCGCACGCTAGCCGGCATACAACTTTATTGATACATCTTGTAAGCACCGACACAACAACTTGTTTATGTATGAGAATCGAGTGTCGGTTTTGTGTTAATGGAGAATTTCGGATGATTATAGATACTGGGTTTATGAATCGCATTGATGGGTTAAGGTGTTGTAGAATTTAATGGTTATTAAATTGAATTTATAATCGATTGCGATGTTATACACATGCTTTATCTCCAAGCTGGTGGACAGAGGCACAAGGTTTTACAGTTACAGTTCGCTGTTATATCTGTCCCATAATATATGTCGTTCCCGGATCCCATAGGATAGCGACCAAAGTACACAAGGTATTAAAACCCGCCATAGTGGCGCACGTGTGTCGCGTTCCGGGATCAGCCTGTGTATATCCGGTTCCAACAGGCCGACATAATTGTGTCGATTGTCGAGGGGTAATCATCTGTCGTCAGTCGACATTCTATTCGACCCCACTCCACTTACCATTAGGTGCAATGGGATCGCTTTACCATGCACGTATAACGAAAACTCTATTGAACACAAAACCCAATCTCGGAGAACTCAGATGAGGTGTTTTCTGATAAACAAGTGTTTTATAGATCAGGTTGTGATCATAAACAAGTGTTTTATAGATCAGGTGAATTTTCTGCCTTTACCCGACCTGGATGTCCAATCCTAAATCTCATAAGAACCTACGTACTCAGCCTATACAAAAAAATACTACCAAACATGAATTACCACTTCACCAAGGACGTATTTATGTCCAATCAACACTATCGTATCTGTTACGTCACAGTTTCCAGCTAATATTTTCCAATGAATTAAAAGCCAGTTATCAACGTGAGAGAACGATTGAAGGAGATATCATTACTGCGCAGCGGAGACGCTTAATGAAGTATAGGGGACTAACACACGCGCCGACGGACCGGGGACCGGACCAGTTCTTTAACGATAACCTAAAAACTGCTACCTACGAGTATTTAATTATCTGCGAGACTTAGGGCTTTGTTCAATGCTCCGTTATTCCTCAATCGCTTGATGCGCGAATCATATTATTTTACTTTTTTTTCTTTTCTTATGTTTACGCGAATGTGAGACATTGAAATTAAACTAATTTTCGGATTCTATCGCGGTTTTTATATTTTAGTTTTCTCCCGACGTTTCGAAGACTTTGTAGAGTCCACCCCGTGACCATGAAGGCTGCATACATTTCAACATATTATTTTATGTCGTTATTTAAACCTACCGCGTGTATGAAGTTTTCTCGAGATTTTAATCCCATCCATAGTTAGATATATAACAGTAATTACCTGAGTTGAAAACCTTATGTAAACCTCCCAGAAGTTATTGCACACCATTAAAGAATGGACTTTAAGACTTTTGTCATTATCCGTAGTACCTTATGTAGACCTCCCAGTTATTGCTCACCATTGATTAATAAGCTTTTAAAATTTTTGTCATTATCTATAGTGTAGATTATACATTGTCTGTATATTAATGTATAGAGACTTTTCCGCCCTCACACCCACCACTACAACTCCTGTAAGCCAGGATCAGCAGTGGCACGCATTTTATGACACCGAGCAGTGAAGCTCGGCGAATCTCAGGGAAAACTAATTTGTCATTATCCCGCAACGAAATTAATCAAACAGTTGAAATGTTAATTGTCTACTTATATTAATGTATAGGATAGATTCTCATTGTTTTATGTATACACGTCTTTTGTAAACCAAGTTTACACAAATTTACTCAATTTTGTATACAATGTGTACCCGATTATAACTTGTATTAAAAAAAAAAACAAAATATAACATATAGAGATATTGCTGTACGAACCGGCCAACGTTCCGGCAAGCACTGTTTCAGCCTAAATAAACTTTCTACATGCCACCGGCAAAATAATCACTACTTTGTATTGCTTGTTTATCGTTGTGCATTTCTATTTAATTAGCAGTGTTGTGAACATGGTTATTTACATCGATAGGTTGTTAGTTGTTTTTAGTGTTCAACTTTGAAACTAGTATTCTAGACATACCGGAGACGAAATGAGGTTTGAAATATATAGTAAACTAGCTTTTGCTCGCGGCTTCGCCCGCGTGAAGGAGTTTTCCGGGATACATTTTTTGTCCGACGTTCTTGATATTTATCGTTATATTATGACCAAATTACACAAAATCATTGTAAATTGTAGCCTATGTGTTATTCTGATGTATAACCAATATAACTGTAAAGTTTTACCCGAATCCGTTCAGTAGTTTTTTCGTAAAAGAGGAACAAACATTCATCCATCCTCACAAACTTTCGCATTTATAATATGCTATTTACTTCGGAAGTACATTAGTTCCGAAACTAAAAACTGAACTCAAATGGTATAAGACGAAATCAAAAATTCATAGTTTGGCATGATTCCTAAGAGGAGTTGGTGCAGGTTAGTTGAAAGAATGCATTAAACTTACCATTTCTTTATACTTACTGTACGCATGCTTCAAACATAGGTTTTGTTACTTACCAAAGAAAAATCTAGGACTCTGAAGAAAGTGGAATTATCGAACAAAGTTTTATTCAGCATTATTCAAGCTGCAGTTAAAGTATGTAATTTAAAGAGCCATATGTATTTAATTATCCTTGGTTTGAGAACATTATAAGATCAAAGTTTTATCAGATTGGTGCAGTCGTTAAAATAAATCGCTATTATGATGGTAATTCGCTTAAATCAAAAACATTTTTATATTTATTATTCCACTATCAGCTTAAAATGAAAGTCTGTTAAATAAATCCAAGTTTTAAATACCGCATTCAAACAAGTAGAATAATTGTCGAGTCATATTTTATCACTTTACAGTTTATCAGCCTTCGTGGAATTTAATCAGAGCCTAAATTTTATTTGGCCTTCGCACGACCGTTTTTATGTGAGAGAATATTACTGTTTTACGTGGGGTGAAAAATGCTGGCATATGCGAGACGCTGAATAGATAAATTTTATTAAAAATATATGGATTTTGGTAACGTATAGTAAGGGCAGTCCTCTGTTACTGCCTCAAGATTTTGTCCATATCTAAGGAATTTCGATAAATGTGTAAGATTTTCAACTCTTTAGAATAAATGATGATAGGGTAATTTTTTTGTTACTAACTCCAAAAACAGTTTATACGCATTATGATAAACATGATGCTGTCCAAATATGGCCGCGCTCAGTATTGCATCTTCTTTCAGTTTTGCTTTTCGCTATCCAGTACTAATACGTAAATCCCTCGAAGATACCAGTACTATTTTAATCAAAGCGAGAATCGGAAATCTTATGAGAAAAGCGATTTAAAGTTTTGATTTCAATAGCAAAATTCATAACAATTAAACTGGTACTTACAGAAATAAAGTAGAATTATATAAAAATTGTCTTAGATAAAAACGTAGATACAAAGACGCAGAAAGTTCAGGCGATTTCAAATATACATATCTAACTCATTTTCGGTATATAAGTCGCTAAGATATTTCAAGCGTCGATATGGTTTTATCATTTCAGTTTCTCGTTAACCATCCACATCAAACTTTATACTTAAATACTCTTATAATCAAGCGAATCAAAATCGTGCAAGTAATCGATACAAGTCCGCAGTATCGATAACTCACGTGGCACGTCACTATAAATCAAAGCGACCTTCGCAGATAGTGATGCCCACGTAGCAAACTAGTCGATAAATATCGCGATTTGCGGACATATCTTACCCAACATCTTAGGGTCAGTTATTTAAAGCTCGAGGTATTTCTGATAAATTCCGTGAATGCCGGGAGTTGTAAGTTCAAGGGTTGTATCATATTTATGGACAGGTAGCTTTTGCTCGCGGCTTCGCTCGTGTGAAGATGTTTTTCCGGGATAAAAGACTGGCTTTATATTTTACCGGGATAAAATAAAGCCTATGATTTAAGTTAGATTCCTAACAATACACCGGTGAAGACTGCAATCAATTCCATACAGTAGTTTTTGTGTGATGCATGTACAAACATAGTAAAGGCTAACGAAATTTTAAAACTGTTGTTTTGGATCATAAGGCTTTATTAAAGATACACACCCCCTCAACCGACCATATTAGTTTTTCTTCATTATCTGAGTACATCGGCCTGTAATTTTATTAAAACAATGACGTACTAAATAAGTTAAATATACTGATTTTGATAGCACTTTTACTTTACATTCGAATCCCAGTATCTATACTGGTTGAAATGTCCTAAAATCTAGCCGCAACACAAGCTTGCACACATCAGCTTAATGGTAAAATTATATAACGAGGTGGTACCCAGTTACCATGACTGATGCATTGATCTCTCGACCAATCACAAACATCGAAAACGACATCGACTTACAAGTCGCGTTTTGACATTTTAAGGGGGCTGGCTAGCTTCCTTTCACGACTCGCAAAAACACTCAAATAAGGAATGAATACACCCTAAACTGACAATAACAATAGATTATTCATTATTTACCGAACACTCATAATAACTTCATGCCTGATTTGTCAAAACGTTAAAAGCCATACAAATATTCTGTATTCCCGAAGCACCCCGCGAGTAAACAAACGAACCCAAAAAACACATTAA
>NW_023592719.1:0-3818 GCF_014839805.1 Manduca sexta | reverse complement strand
AGAAATTGAGCAGAGTCTAAGAGGGAGTGCGTGCAAAAATGACTCATGGGGCCGTGACTATACGGAGTGCGTGGAAATGATAATAACTCAAGGCCGTATCAATAGATTCTACTCGGTATCGCTCTAAAGTGCGATATCAGCTGAGACGCTATCATTACAATGAGCATCTCAACATCGTAGCTTTTTAATAAACAGATATTAACAACATCTCAAATGTTGTTATGTTATTATCTTAACTCACAGCATAGATTTTGTTGACAGACTAGTTTTGTTCATTCAATGCGCCGTCTCAGCTGAGATCAGGTACTTAAAAGACAGCTCAAGTTTTGTTTATTAAATAGTTCAATACCTTAAATGTCTACTTAAGATTATACTTAAAGTTGAGATCGGTTTATCAATACTGCTCTTAATATATTATGCAATAAGTAAGCACACCGACTTGACGTCAACACCGTTTAATTTAAAAATCCTGATGGAACGCGCCACTATCCTATTTACCCAATATATTGCCAAAAATCACCATCCACACCCCTAAAGATCTCAAAATCCCTCATCCAATTCCCAAAACTGCGAAATTCTTATCCCATTTTTCCAAATTGCAATTGTATAGATCGTTTTATATGCACATGCAGGGGTGTAAAGAACCCCATCATTGTCCAGTACGAGAGGGTTCACTCTTATTTGCTCGTATTCCTTTACAATCGATAGGGTTGCCACGTTTCTTGGGAAATGCAGATGCATTTAATGTATTTTGGAGTAGTTGTGACGATCCTTTAAAATGTTTGACGTGTAAATAATTTAGTAAGGTAAATGTGCGGACTAGGCTTGGACGCAGGCTTTTTATGGGTTTTTGTTATGAAAGGGGTTCTTTTCACGTCTAAAGGTAAATATTTAATCGAGCTAATAATTTTATGTATATGCCCCGTTGGTCTAATTGTACGTACAAGGGCTTTGAAGCCGTTCTTGGTTAAATTACCAGATTTGACAATTCAAAATCTGCGTTTCCAAACAAAAAATAACACCGACGAATTGCTTGCGATTGAAAAGTGTAATCAAAATGTCAGGCTCAACCCTATCAAATCTTAGGACGTAACCGAATATAGGCGAAAACTTGCACTTCACTTCTACTTACCTCTTCGAAGATGCAAACCTGTGTATACAAAAAATTCTAAAGAAGTACATTAGTAATTGTATACGTATCAAATAAGTATTACCACCAAAATGCTTGCACTGGAAACTCATAACAACTGTAATTAAGATAAAACTATTCCCAGAACGAACTGCAGCCGCTCCAAATAACTTGCTCTTCACTGACTACTAGCTTTTGATCACGACTTCTCCTGTGGAGCGGCTTTTCTGGATAAAATGTGGCTTCAATTATTCCGAATTTTAGATTTTTAAAAATCTTTTATTCGAAACGAATAGAGAATGGACGCATAGTTTGAAGGTACTATGTGATCATATGATTCGAACAGGCCGACATAACTGTGTCGACTGTCGATGGATAATCATATCTCGCCAGTCGACATATCTGACAGATCACGTTGTTCCCGTATAAAAAAAAAATACTTTAGAATTGCCAACGTACGGAAAGCCGATAATTATAAAGTGACATTAAAAATATTTCATTTAAAAATTTAAAAGATATATTTAGGTAATCTATCCCCTAATCCTTAGCCCCCAAGGCTTATTATAGATTCCTTCGTTCATAATCTTAAGACGTCCAAGATCCATAAAGAAATCCTAAAATTTAAATATCCTTGTTTCCAGGAACGACTGTTATAAAAATAAACTTTATCCGTCTTTGTAAGCCGACAATAAAACATACTATTCTAAATAATCCTTTTGAGATACCAAAAATATATTTAATGTAGGGTTTATACAATATGCCCGCCTTAACTCAAGTTCAAAAATGTTTACGTTATACATAAAATATGTTTACCACAAATAAAAATGAAATTATAATAATCATAAGGAGTGAACAGCGCTTTGATCGGGTTTATACAGGACACGTGCGGGACGCGTGTGCCGTTCCCTACAAAGTGGGGATAGCTATTATAAAAGATACAAGTTATAGTTTTAAGTGTATTTTTTTACCGTCTCATCTTGGCGTTTTTGTAACTCAGGCCAGCAAATGAGTGATAATGAAATACTTGTTATCTCGTTCGGTAATTTTTTTTTATAATTCCAAAAGAAGCATACCTGGATGTTCTATCGCTTTCAGAAACTAGTAAATATATTTAGTACTTACATATAAGTATCGCGACACTTTTTGAAATATTGATTTGGTATAATATAAAATTATTATTCTTAAATCGAAAATGTCTATTTCGTATTATTGGACAAACTAAATGAACTATTGTAAGTTGTAACACGATACCAAATTCAAAATGCGACATGATTCTAACCTTTGGCTTAATCCCCACGCTCATCAAGTCCCAACGGTATCATTCGTTCAATAAAAATTTGAAAACCGAATCCCATTCCGTCCATTCACTCTAACCCCCACATTCGTTCGTCATTAATTGAATAAAGAACCCAAAGTTTTCGAACTGGCCGAATGACTATCAAAGCCGCGCAAAAAGTAAAACGGAACACGCCAGTGCGTTCGGAAATGGAGTGAAAAATTTGGAAAAAAAAGTTATCGGCCGCTTTTACATCGGCTTTTTTCTATCGGTATCAGTCGATTTTTTAAATAAAGCCATGTGTATAACGCATTTTATACGGTTTCGATGACACATCGCCCGCTCCGGTGTAACAGTTAACCCAGTTGTGAAATATTCGAAATATTTACAAAACTGACGGGTTTTTTTCAATTTTGCCGAAGTTACCGTTTATTCAATAGGTCATACATATTTAGTTTGGTATTTTGGGAGTTAAAGTATTGAAGTTTATGTTTACTTAAAACGTTGTAGTCTCATCAAAGATGGCACCAATTTATTGAATTTTCTTAATGTAGCAAAAATCTAGATATTTGTCGTATAAACTACCACATAAAAACTTATCTTATATATTTAAATATATTAGAGTAATTTGTAGCACTTGGTGTCTTACTGGCTCAATGTAAAGCCGTTGTTAATACACGGTCGTTAGCATGCCTTTTTGTCTGGCTGTTTATTATTGCAGTACATTAAGTGTAGTGTCTTGTAAGATTACTTTTGTTTGTCACTAGTGATAAGTAAGACAGATTTGATACGTCTGCAATCAACTTTAAGCTGCTACTCTTCGAAGTAAGCTAATAGTACTAAAGCAATGTTTATATTTATTTTTCAAGTTTTCAGGCTTTTTTTGTTTATCTTACGATACAAATATCTATGTAATGCTGGAAATGATATACTAGTGACTTTTTAAATTAGGCGTTATTCGCGACTTCGCTTGCATGAAATACCTTTAACAGAATCCGTCACACTATATGTTTTAGGTGGTAAAAAGTAGCCGATATGTTTTTATATAAGCGATTAGAAGTTTCCAATTTGTTAAATATTTTTGTCGCTGACCGTACTTTTCACAAAATGGTATTTTGATTTATGCGCATAAACTGTCTCTTGGACTACAAGAAAGTGGTTGTATGGTTAATGTTAATTAAACCAAGTAAAGGTCAGTCGTGGGTAATAATTTATTTTGAGGTCCATTGGTTCCGCGGTGCCGTGAGATTCCACGATTCCGATTCGGGTCATGGGCTAATCAGAGTAGATTGCGCTGGGATCTGAGTGCTTTTCATTGCCTTATGTTTGGAATAACTCTAGTATAATACTTGACTACCTTGGTTTTAAGTTGCGTATAATATCAGCCCTGTATTATATACTGTCTCACTGTTG
>NW_023592718.1:0-2589 GCF_014839805.1 Manduca sexta | reverse complement strand
GTGGAGAGCCGCCATCACGTCTGATCGGCAAGGAGTGGCGCGACCGATTGACTGCTAAATATTTGTAGATCATTACGAAGCGAGTTCAGGGGACGTGATTAGTGTTGTGTTATTTATTCATAAATTATTATTGTTTGTGCTATCACGTAGAATTTACTGCTGTATCTGATAGTATGGTTAACCCTAAATGTAAAATCGAGTAACCGTCAGATTTGGCCTGCCTTACACTGGAATAAATCAATTTTTCGGATGTTATCGGTTTTTGGTATTATAATTGCAGCGTTTTTAAAAGAATGTACTACGTTGTATAATTGACGACACTACTAATATCTAAACCTACCCTGTGACCATGAAGGCTGTAGCCTTTGAATCGTCGTGAGATAATTATAATACGAAAAACCGTGATAAAATTCGCAAAATAGTTTTATTTCAGTGTCTGACATTTACGTAAACATAAGAAAACATTCTGCCTTACAATCATAGCACGATTAACAAAGAATTGTGCCATGTTTTCGTTTCGAGTAAATAATGCAGAGACAATGTATATTTCTCTCCAGTCGTTCAAAAATGCTACATCTACGTTAAAAAAACGTGTTTATTGTTCTATGAAATATAACTTATACGAATACTATAATGCAACTATTCGTGTTAGGGGTACTAGATATAGACTGCATGGCCCCGGAATTTGCTATTATGCTGGTTTATTTTGTCGGTATGGTCACTAAATAGTGGGGTACAATATATATCGACCCTCACCCGTGTGTGTGGCGCCAATTTAACTTATAGCGTATCTACAATATTTTTAACGATTGTAAAGTAAGAAGCATTTAATAAGTAAATTATATTTCACTTGTTTTATTTAAATTGGGGCCCACTACAATTTTTTACTGTTAAATTAATTTTTACGGTTAAGTGGTTTAATGGATAGATATGTTTAAATTAAGGATTTAGACATTATTTAAATGTAAATATAATTAAAAGTTGATTATTTTGTATAATTACTTGAATAATTTACTTGAAAGTGTTATTCCTATGTAGAAATAACACTTTCAAGTAAATTGATTGAGGAAAAAATTACATTGACCTCATTATGTTTTGTATTCATACCAAACCTTTTAAAGTAACTTTGTGGGTACACTCCCTATCACATAAGACTTAAGAGCTGTCGAAAAGTCAGTGTGATACATCTCTACTTTCTCATAAAAGAGGATTAGGGTGTTACGTATGTAGATAAAATTTTACCTCTATATTTTTTCAATCAAAATCAAACTCATTTTGATAGTTTTCATGACATATTGTTTTCGAGAAGTCTCTTAATTACTGGCACTTAACGCTCGTTATCTCCCAACTTGACACTCGACCTGGCCTTACTCATCACTTAATGAATTTCAAATAACCAAGCTATTTAGCCTCTCATCAAAACAACATCGATTTCTTTGGTTTTATTTTAGCATAAGTCGGATCGCTATTCATGGCAGAATGTTGGAGAAGCTTCTACCCATAACTAAAGCCGGAAAAATGAAGTCGGCAAACGGAAACGTTCAAGTGAATCACTGTAGGTGAAAAGGTATTAATGCAATTCTTTTTTTTAAATGTATATTTAGGGACCCACTGTTCGCCATGTTTGTCCTGTCCCAAGATGTGATTTATGCAAAGCCTATCGCCATATCGGGTACAAATTTTAAATACCGAGCAGTAACACCTAATATGACCTCGCTCGACCCCGGATTTAAATCCCGGAGCTCGGAGCGTTGGTCGTATGCAATACAACTACGCTACCTAGGCACTTGATGTAAGATATCTCTATAATACTAGAAAGGGGATTCATAAAAATTATTAAAATAAAAAAAAAATACCATAAAAAGTTTTATTAAAAATATGTACAAAAATATGCCTCTTAAGGTGGTAGCTCAAGGTCCATTTTCATTTTTGGTCTGTAACTAAACAGTTGCAAAGAATTTAATTCACGAAAGTTAGTGATGTAAAGTTGAACGTAAAATATTAAATAATCATGGATATTTCGGCCTTTAAAATTTAATATGACGAAATTTTAAAGGCAGAAATATCCATGATTATTAATTATTTTTACATTTTTCTTTCAACTGCGAGAACTAATCACTAACCAGACGTGAATTTAAATTCTTTACTTGCCAATACTTGTTCAGTTACCCAGATTAAAGCCGAAACAAAATGTATGAAAATGGACCTTGAGCTACCACCTTAAACTTAAGTACACCATATACATAAGACAATGGTAATTAAGTACGTTGTAATGTCGTTGTTCTGATCACTTATTTACATACAAATATATACAAACTTAAGTATAGAAGTATATACTTATATTTTACACATGCCGATCATTTTCTTTGGCATACCCATTGGAGAACTGATTATTTTTTTTATAGCATGAAACAATAAAGTAAGTTTATTATGATTAATACTTTGAATGTATAATAAATTATTAGTTTCGAATGAAATAATAACTACTATATCAAACGTCATACTTTACTCCTGGTCACATCAAGTTACAAAATTTGTGGGTATCGACTAAGAGAGATCGATACAATTATTTCCGACCAAAGTTGAATA
>NW_023592717.1:0-3936 GCF_014839805.1 Manduca sexta | reverse complement strand
CTATTAAAGTTTTACATTTAATTATTATTACTACTTGGATATCGTTGTATATTAATATGATTATTATAAGAGTAAATTAGCTCCCGCTGGGTTTGGTACATCGATCGTGTTGGGTTTGATGTGAGTGTAAAATTTCATACATTACGATTATGATTTGAGTTAGAAAATTTATGTGAAGCAAGCGAGGAAATGCGTTAGAAGTAGACAAGGAAAACATAAACTGGAATCTACGAGTAAATTTTATTAAAACTTCTGTAGAAATAAAATATTGATTGTTGAAAACTGTTTTCCGGATTTAATCGTGTTTTTTTATATTATTATTTTCTTCTAACATTTCGAAAACTGCAGGCTCGTCCATCCGAAAGTCAACGTTACAATAACGACCTACATTTTACAATCATACATGTCAAAAATTGCGTAAAATAGTTTTATTTCAAAGTGTAAGATTCGCGTGACCCTACATAGTTCTGACTCCATACTATTATATCAATACAAACTGTAGTATTCTATGATGTACTAGCTGAGTATTAGCGGATTACACAATCATTTGTCTTGCCACGGGATCAAAGCCACGTTTCGCTTTTCATCTTGAACGCTATAACAAGGACGTTGTGTTAAGACATTGGCACTAGTACTTCAAGAGGTTGACGCACCATCCTTGCTATTATAAAATACTAGCTTTAGCCTTCAGCTCCGTCTGCATGAAAAAGTTATTCTGAGATAAATTTTCTCGGAAAAAGTAGCTTATAGCACTCCGGAGTAATGTAGAGTTAGGTACTTATTACTAAAAAAACGAAATCGGTTCATTATTTACTGACATTAGCGCGTTCAATCAAACTAAGGAACAAACTGTTCAGCTTTATATATTACTATATAGGTAGATGTTTAGGTATGTTTGTACCTCCTTACACAGCACCCACAACGAATACTTTATGCATCTAAGAAAGACATACTGCGGTGAAAAATGCAGAGCTTCCATAACTCTTATTTAAAGAAACTTTCACACGAGCGGAGGCGCGGGAAAAGCTGGTCTATTTTATTAAAATGCAAACGACATTTTTATGTTTACAGATAGCTCCGCGGTGTCTAGTTTCAATAGAGATCGAAGTCTGAGCGATAATAATTTAGCTTCTTTATTGGCGTGTTTTCCAACCGACCTTGACATTTCTAAGGTTATGTTGGGTCAAATAGCTTATTTTTGTCGCCGAAATACGCTACACTTGTATTTTGAAGGTTGTATAGTTATCGACTGCCTTGGTCTCGAAGTTGTATTAAGGTAGTGCAGTGCTGAAGCCTCGGGTTCGATCCCCAGGTCGGGCAGTGATATTGGGTTTTTCTATTCAGTATCAGCTTGGAGTCTGGAATGTACCAGATATGGAGATAGCCTCACTCCTTATCATATCATGTGAATACGTACGGTGGAAAGTTATCGTATCTAATTTTTCATATTATTATTATTATTATTACTATTTTTTATCTTTTTACGTACGCCCTAAACTGTCCTTTCGACTATTTATATCATCTCCATCCAATGGTTGTCTGGTAGAGATCGCCTCGAGCGATAAGACCGCCATTTGTACCACCAATGTAATATTTTCCACCGTCTGTATACAAATTTGTATTTTTGGTGTACAGAAAAGATTTAAATAAATAAATAAATGGGTAGGATCTAGATTCGATCGCCGGTGTAACCTCAGTGTCCGTCGCTGTTCCCCCTCTCCTAGAGCTACGTACCTGGCGCTTTACAGATCACAGCGAACAGTAAGCCAGCCTTACACGATCACTCAGTGAATGCCTACAATCCTTATGAATGTAACGTCTCTTGAGGGGAATTTTCAAGCTATTGCAGCGGTTGTAACAGGATGAGATAGCACGGCTGATGTCATCTAACAATAATGCTACTGAGCTTTATGCTGTGAAATGATTAAGTATTTTTATAAATACAAATAACAAAGGGGAATTTGTAGCGTTTTTTGTGAGTCAGAAGTTAGTCAGGATGGCTATGATTAGGTACTGCTCGAGCAGTGTGGCACTAGTGTGAGTTTTAATCCTCTGCGAAGCAAAAGTTAGCTTATATTATTAACGGGATTGGTCACAAACAATTTGAAATTTCAATAATGATAATTTGATTTTATATTGTTTCTATATTTTCATTTATGCTCAATAGTAAATAGATTTTAATAAATTAGTTTATTGAGTTAATATTTTGTAGGTAATTTCTTCATCCATCCGTTCTATAATTCATTTGATATTTTATCAAAAGGAAAACGCGTAGGCCATTACACAAAGGAAATGTCTACCATCCCGATATCAGAACAATAAAGTAGGCAGCTAGTGGTTACAATGGAGCGCACTCCGCAGTCAGCGCTCGTTCGCATATTTATGTCTTCACTAAAACATCCGTTATAAATATATTTGCAAATTAGAATGTCCAACATTTGAATTAATAGGCTGTTCGAATACTGAGCGACGCGATGCTATCTAGAAAATTATAGTTATGCTTTTGTTTTGTCGCTTATGTGGTAGTCTCAAAGAAAGTTTTTTTGACAATGTAGTTTCTCTGTTAGAACTCTTCAGTCCTTTTTTATGACAAAAGAGCTCAAATTAATCAACAATTATGGGAAATAAATTGCTCATATAATCGCTTGATGCTCGAAAAATATATTTATTTCATTGCTAAATGTAAGCCTCAGAGTATAATCTATGTTCAAATTGCGTGAAACCCTTTCGTCCCAACTCACTAGTAAGGTGATTGGCATTCTAACCCAACACACTCATCCGTATCGCATCTTATAGCACGTTTCAGTGGGCACAGGCCCGTGATTATACAACGCAACCGTCGTCAGAATACGAATTATGAATTTATTCCTCCAGCGATAGGCCAATTAGTAGGAATTCTCCTGAGAGCTACTACGGTGCACGCGTCTTTATATTTCTATATTGTTATGCGTCTTGCAAGCTTCTCGAAGGGCGCGGTATACTGTGTATCCGACTAGAAACGACCGTACTGGTGAAATAGTGGCTCGATCTGTGGCATGGTGTTCCGCTGTATACGTAGTTTATATATAATTCAAGTCATTCAGGGTCGCCGGTATAGATTATAATTGTTACCATAAAAACTACGAAATAACGATTCCGATTTATTGATGAAATTTCGTGTGGGTTTCTACAAACGTTTGGAGGATGAATTAAGGCAGGTGTCCAGTCGCAAAAACTATTTCAATATCAGCATCACTCAAAATAAGGAACTTACGTTGCAGTGATAGGGCAAAATGATCATCATGCCGTGAGTACCTTTGCCATGCCTGGATTAAAGATTAGCATGATGCTTATATCATTTGATTTAGTATGACGTACGCAGCAATTCGTTTTGAGTTTGTAAATAAGTTATGCACAGCACAGAAGAATTTATTGATGACGCGCGTACGACTGGAATGTTAATAAGAAACGCAAACTCCTGCATTATTCATTGTTTATGTGGTGGTGCGCGGGGATACACTGCACTGAGTTTTGTGCTAAAGTCGTCAATCTCCTCTTTATGGCCTCTACAGACGTAGAGTCGCAAAATAGATGATGCAAATCTTAATTGATCATAATTTTCCTTAACCATATTAGTATTAAGTCATGTGAAAGTCATACTGTTTATTTGTTATGTTTATGTAATTAAATTATTAAACTGATTATTGAATTTTGGTATGTGGTAAACTAAATCTTTCTTTGAGGAATTTGTGTGGGGTCTAAAGAATCCACAGAGAAACATAGGTAACTTTTTTTAAATTTACGCAGTTGAAAGCAAAAATTTACTGAAATATTTAAATTCATTTCAGTAATTTTTGGTATTTGACACAAATATTGGTTTAGTGCTGGACACAAATAAAGTATATTTTTGTGGTGCACTGTACAATATACATGGAAGTGATTCTAGTAGTAGTAGTA